>NW_015539842.1:283333-302460 GCF_001515605.1 Sinocyclocheilus anshuiensis | reverse complement strand
CCCTTGAGCAAGGCACCGAACCCCCAACTGCTCCCCGGGCGCCGCAGCAAAAATGGCTGCCCACTGCTCCGGGTGTGTGTTCATGGTGTGTGTGTGTTCACTGCTGTGTGTGTGCACTTTGGATGGGTTAAATGCAGAGCACTAATTCCAAGTATGGGTCACCATACTTGGCCACATGTCACGTCACTTTCACTTTTAATTTATTCATCCAATTTGTGTTCGATGAAGACCAATGAGATTGCACAGATGTGTTGTGTTCAATAGCACTAAGAACAACTATTAAAAAAATTTGAGTCAGTTTTGATTTCCTGTTGACCTTTATTAATTCTCAACAGTATCAACAGCAGATGTCACTTCCTCCACTCTGCCCTCCCACCTCATCAAGCGTGGCCCCCAAACCAGGCAACTTCAGCCCCTCCTGTATGTCACAACCACCGGAACAGGGGGTCAGCGCACCCGCAAACACTGAAGCCTGGCCTGAGCATAGACTGTCTCCTCTCAACCCCAGAATCAGCACTATGGAACCAGTAAAACATGTAGAGACCCAGTGGAAGGTTTCTTCTTATATCCAGATGAAAGAGCTGTACAACGGATGATAAAACATTACTGAAATGTATCTGATCACATGAAAACTGGGCTACAAAGAAAGACAATGTGCCCCTGTTTTGCTACCTGGGTTTTTTCTAAAATGCTTCTAGCTTTTCTCTGAAGACAGGCGACTTACAATGTCTTTTATTTTATTTTATTTAGTCCATTGGCTTGTGTAAGTGGAAAAAATGGATTGTCATGAATTCAATGGCCTTGAATTGTGTAAAAAACTTCTCACAATGACATGCAAACACACTCCTTTAAAACCGAGCCAATGGGACAGGGGATGAAACCTGCCTCAGATGCCTTCCAATTGAATATGTATATCAGGCCTTATAGTGACAACTGAAATTCATTAAGCAGTTCCCAAAAACATATTTAAATCTGCAGAACTGAAACGGTGATGCTTGTTTATGCGACTGAGGAATCAAATATACCCCTCTCATTCCCCAGGGAGCAATATATATTTCGCAGCTTCTCTGTGAAAGTATTGCTCCCTCAGGTCTTGCACAAATGAATGTACTGTCACATTGCTTATGATTCATATGTCTGGCTTCTGTGCCCGTTCCAATTACTGATGTCATTTTGTGTTTACTGCTAATAATCAATGTAAATGTACCTTCACTGTCACGCAGGTTTCAGCGTAGCTGTTTTCTCTAAAATCCTTTTGGGTTTGTGTTAGTTCTTAGTACCAGACAAGGTGGCATACTGTATTTAACGTAGTTCATACCCTCAGTGGAATGTTTTTAATCAAAAAAGGAAAAATCAAAAATGGCTGCCTTTTCTTTGAAAAGACTATTTTTGTTTTGTTTTTCAGAATTATACATGCGTAGACACTTTTTTCTACTCTTAATTTTATACCTTTTTTGTAACCAAATAAATTTGATTGACAAAGTGATTGCAGTAGTATATGCACTGTACATATCACTTACATACATTATATACATTTTTGTCGAGGTCAGTTCTAAGGACATCATGTTGTGGACAAAAAGTCTTCTCTGTCTTGCAAAATAATGCTTAGAGTTCCAGAAGTCAAAATTGAACTTTATTGCAAGAAGACAACAAAGCTGAGATGCCTGCAGAACATCCGAGTCTTTCTCTGTCCAGACTACAATCTTTGCACATCTTTGTTGTTGGTCACTGTCCAATAAGCGTACAGACTAGGGATGTAACGGTATGAAAATTTCATATCACGGTTATAGTTAAACGAGTGTTTTTTTAAACTCTAAAACATGAAATGTGGAGTTATCTGCTTTTGCCAAAACACGACTGTTGGAGTTATCTACTTTTGCTATAAAACAAACTTTTAATATGTTAAAAAACATACTTTCAATTCACTTTAATTTTGTAAATTACCTGTATTTGTTTGTTATTATTACTTAATCAAAACAACCCAACTGCAGTTTGATTGATATTACTTGGAATGCGCAATAAAAAAAAAACGTGATTTCTGAAAAAAAATTAAAATGGAGTTATCGGTTTTTGCAAATGAACTCTTCAAATATTTATTTGCAACAACTGATGAAGAGCTGAATGCTGCACGCACGCGCAGCGTTGTCAAGGTAACATTTGGTCAGTCATTCCCTTCGCCAAGGGAGTTTCAAACGCTTATACGAGACAGTAATACTCTGCACCCTTCAAAGAACACACCTCAAGACCACACTCAGTCACGGCGTCATCTAACTACGCCTTTGTTTCTTTGGTTGTTTTGAATATGCGCCCTCTAGTGGCAAAAAATTGCATATTGTGCCTTTAATGTAAACGGTCTTTACTCTTGCCTTTAGGACTACTTCCAGTGTCACATGATCCTTCAGAAATAATTCTAATATTCTGCGAAATATTTAATCTCTAATCAATATTTTTTTGTCCAATTATTTGCCCAGTTAGTTTTGGTATTGAGGTAAAAGTTACCTTGCATTCGCTATATAACAGTGGGTGGTGGCCGTAATCAAATACGGTTTTGATGATACTTAAATTTTAAACGATAATACTAACCGTCAGGGCATTTTATCGTGATTTATCGTGAAACCGGTAATCGTTCCATCCCTAGTACAGACCATTCTTGCATCATACATCATTCCCAGTACTTTCCACAATTGTTTATTATTTTTCAGAACACTTGCTTTCATTGCAGAAAACCACCTGCTAGTCCGTTTTTCAAAAGATAACTTCTCTTATCTACCACTTTCCAGGTGCCCACGTTTGCAGAGGATTACACATTTTAGGATTTACATTTTTTTTTACACACATTATCTCATCCTGTGGCATCTCCCTTCTCCAGTATTTCTATCTGTGTATTCTCCATTCATAAGCTCAGTCAAGTAGGCCATGAGGCCGGCCTACACAGTCAGTCAGTTTGGCCTTGAGGCCTTCAAATGCACCCAGCCCACATATGAGGAAAACCAACTTTCACAAACATGCAAAATAACTTGTTTTCTATAGGGTAAATAAATGATTTCATCAGTCATAGTTCACAAATGTTTCCCTTTTAGGAACCTACAACAGTAGTTCAAAATACTGTATCCTTTATGCTTTAAACAACAAAAAGGGCTTTGTGTTCCTGTACTGTCAGCACAATGCAGTGTGTATCATATTTTTATTTTTTGGCACCATCTCAGTGGATATCAGGACTACATGTCAATATTTCAGTGTAAACAATATCTCCTATTTCCAATGACCAAGCAAAACAATGCAAGCATAGCAAAAATATCTAGCACAGTGGGTAATGCGTCGTCAAGTGCTTGAGCTGTTGAGACACTGCAAGGCATTGCTGTCTAAACTGGGCATGCAATTGAAAAGAACTGTAAAAATAAATGTGTAAAAAAAAACAAAAAATCAGTCAATTATTAATTATAGAGCACAGATGTATTATAATATATATTCAGGGTCGCAGTTCAGACCTGTAGGTCAACGGCAGGTGGGGTCGGAGGTGTGTTGATGACGTCAAACACAAACCACACAACCAATCAGCGAAGTCCTACAAGTTCTGAGGCTCCTGATTGGTCTGCTTGACACCGACGAATCACGAGTCTCGTAACTTGTAGCGCTGCGCTGATTGGTTGAATGACTGGTCGGTCCAGCTGATGGCAGAGGCTCAAGTAGTGTTGACAACGCCGCACTGGATCTCTTCCCTATTTATTTACTCCCCAAAGGATATTTATTTGGAAAGAACAAAGCGAATTTGGAGGAAAGGAAAGACATGTCTTAATGTATTTCATACGTAAGTGCACTTCCTTGTTTAAGCTTGAGGGAAAGCTGTTAGCCAGTTAGCGTTAGCTGTCAGTGTTTACACACCGAGAGCAGCGAACAAAACTCATTATTACATCGGTAGTTTTCACGTTTGGTTCTAGTAATTCATGTACATTCGAAGAACACATATGTAATCTGTTTTAAAGTAAAAAAGAAGAGGCGAAAGCCCAGCCCTGCCGTTATTGACCTGCAACATGTCGGGTGCACGCGACCTCCTGCACGCGCAGTAACATTCTGCATAAAAATTCGTATGAGTTATGTTTTTATTTATTATTGTATGAGTTGTGTGTTTACAGGAAGATAGAAGCACACTGTCACTCTTTACAAGCTGTTTTCTCGTATTCTTATCCGCGTTACCTTCGTACTCCCCTTCACTCTGCTTGAGGTGTTCTCAGACTTGACATGGGAAACTTGGCGGACAAGGTTTAGTCGTGATAAAAAGTTTAATAGCTGCATATTAAATAGCAAATTGCCATAAGTTGTTTTGTTTGTGGGGGTAGAATTTTTAATGTAAACTCAGAATTCAGAGAAAAATCTAAGAATTGCCAGATGTAAACTAACTAAAAATTGAGATATAAATTCGCAATTACCTTTATTTCATTTCATTCATTTATTTATTAATCAGTGGCGAAAACGGGCTTTCATAGTCTGCTGTGTGTAAAGTATTGGATAATTAATACAGTAATGAAGCATGATGATCAGTGGCATGTTATTCATTCTGATTAGTCATTTTCAAAATGTTTAGTGTCGTTACTTTAGTAGTGCAAATAGAAAATTGATTATTGTAAAATATTTTCCTGTGAATATTTACTTTCATTTTTTGAACTACTTTTAGGTTAATAATAATAATATATTGTTAAGTTACTGTAACTGTGAACCTATTTTTTCATGTTGAATGGACAGCAGTGTAATGATATTTTTGGATGAAAGATTAATTAGAAAAGTGTGAATATTGAACAGGTTCCCTGTTAATCAGGGGTGCCCAAACTCAAGCCTTGTCCAAATACCCACACTTGCAGTCTTTGCACTTGACCACTTGATTACTGACGTATTTCCTGTATTTGGCCGAAGTCTTCAAGTGGGTGTGAAGACCACAAGTGTGTGTCAAACTTTTCATTACCTGATGGGAGTGTTATAGTGTTGTAAAAATGCAAGTGTTTACACAGCTTTATTTTAATTTTAATTTGAAGTCTAAAATCTGTTCAGTAGTCCCTATAACATGACATAATTTTAATTTGTGGTGCTTCTAATTAAATGATAAAAAGCAGTTGCAAATGTTGTACAAAATAAATATCACCACAACTCATCTTTGCACCAATAAAAGTAAAAACACTGTTTTTCTACCAAATTATTTGTAATATCTAATTATTATATTAATATTTAACTTACATTGGAAAGGTTTCCGTGACCTCTCGCGAGATCTCGGCAAAAAGTCTCACGATTTATTTCCAGAACATGATGCATGATGGGATACACTTAGCCTTGAATAGCGCTCTGGAGCGGTATTCGAGATAGTGTGGATTTAGTATCCATTAAGGGCACTGCACTTTGGCATTTTGAAGACATGGGACAGACTTGCACACTTACTTCCTGTCGCGCGCATGCGCTCTCAAGTGGCCAAGACCGCAAGTGTGGGTATTTGGACAAGGGGTCAGTCCTGGAGGGCCAGTGTCCTGCAGAGTTTAGATCCAACTTGCCTCAACACACCTGCCGCGAAATTTCTAGCTTGATTAGCTGGTTCAGGTGTGTCTGATTGAGGTAGGGGCTAAACTCTTCAGGACACCGTCCCTCCAGGATTGAATTTGGGCACCCCTGCTGTTAATGCACCACATTCTGCTAACAAAGAAAATTCAGATTATAGTATGAGATCATTCTAGAAAGGTCCAAGGTTTGGAGCGTCGTACTCGCATGCTGTCATGTCTTATCTTAGCTTTGCCGAATAATATGAACTATGATTTGTGAAGAAACATACTGTTGGCCTGACAAATTCAAAGCAAAAATTTGCCAATTTGTTCACTTGCACTAAGAAGGTTGTGTTTTGTTTTGCAGCTGTGTCTGATCCATGTGCCAGTCAGCTGAAGCATGCTGGAAGAATGCAGCCTATAACCAGAAGAGATGCCGGAGTCTGGCATCAAACGAGGAGCCTGCTCTACAAAAACCTGCTGATCAAATGGAGGACCAAACAACAGAGTCTCCAGGTGCCTTTCATCTGCCACTCATATGCTTTCTTCTCTGCTACAAATCTGTTGCACTATTAAAGCTTTTGCACGTCTCTTCTATGCGATGGTATTGAGCTCCCTCTGAAGTTTGTATAGTCTTCACCAGAAATGACTGAAATGTCCATTTCAATGCAGGGTTTTTGTGTGTCCTAAAAAGTGTTAATTCACATATCCACAAATTAAGATCTTAAATAATAGCAGAAAGTCTTAAATGCATTAAATGTTACACGCATTGTAAAAATTAATATCTTCCTCAGTATTTCTGCCTTGTTTTCCAATACAAATATCTAAACATCCTTAAATCAAGATGCATTTACTTGAGATGAGATTGAGATGAAGAAATGAAGTCTTGTTTTCTTGGAAATGTTAAGAGGAAATTGCTTGGGAAAAAAATAGTGTTGCTAATACACAGTAATGGTTAAACTGTTAATCAAAATTATTTTGCTCAATAAATATAAATGATTATTAATCAAGCTAATTGTCATTTTAGATTTTTTTTTTAAAACATTTCATCAGAATTATTGAACATAAGCACAAATCAAAAGAGTGGCAACTTGCGTGGTTTGCTCGCAGATTTAGACTGGCAAATATCACAGGCTATTATGCTTAATAGAGAGAAGAAATCATAATCACAATTAAAATACAATTTATCATGCAGCACTGTTGTTTCTTAATATTTCTTTACTTAGTCTTAAAAAGGTCTTAAAGTCCCTGTCAATCTGTTCAAAGATCCCGTGATCTGCCAAAATGTATCCTTGATCACAACCATTTACCTCAGGTTGCTCCAGAAGGATTTTTCCTGTAATAAGTGTATGTATGTCACTTTTGATAAGAGCATCTGCTAAATGAGCAGTACAAAATTGCCGTTACACAGTCTGCTTTATAAAATCACTAGACTTAGCAGTCTTAACACTAATGTTATGTTGTAATTCCCCTCCATCTGGATGAAATCCTCTTCCATCCACTCTGTTGACTCTTTACTGCCCAGCATGTTGTTTATTCTCTTCTTTGATTCAGAAAGAGAAAAGAAAAAATCCTCCTCAAGTCATTTCCCTTTTTTCTTCTGTTCATGTGGTCATGCATTTTTTTATGTAAGTTCAACCATGTTTTGACCAAATCTTAGATTGTCTGATTCGGTCTGATATCCTACAGTAACTTTTTAAATGTATTTTGAATGGCTCTCTGCCTCCTGTTTGTTTCGTGAAAGCCACATCAGAGTCTTTCAGAATTAAAAGGCTGTTAATGGATGGGTGTTCCACTAGTCCATGTCAGCACCTACCATCAATACTTAAGTACTTTTAAACTGACTTCATAAAAGGAAAATTGTTATGTTCCATTATGGAAAGTGGTTGGAAATGGAACAAAATAAATTGTATTATAAAGTAGTCATGGTTGGGATTTTTGCCAACGATTGTCATCTCTGTATTGATTTTTCTGGAGGTGGAGATGCTGAAGCAAGTTGTATTGTTCAGAGTTCTTTGTTATAGTGGGCTTCATGTATGTAGGTCAGACTTAATTCAGTCAGTACAGTGATTTACCACTATGCAGCAAAACCTTTATCATACACGGGTACACTACTGTTCAAAAGTTTGGGCTCAATAAGTCTGTTGTGCTTACCAAGTCTACGTTTATTTAATCAAAAATATGGGGAAACAGTAATATTGTCAATTGTAATATTGTCAAATAATGTCACAATTTAAAATGTTTTTTTTTTTTTTTTTATTAAAAATGTAATTGAATTTTTTTTTATTAAAAAATGAAATTATTCCTGTGATGCAAAGCGGAATTTTAAACCGCCATTACTCCAGTGTCACGATCCTTCAGAAAACATTCTAATATAATGATTTGCTGCTCAATAAACATTTCGGATTTTTTTTCAATGTTGAAAACGGTTGCTGGTTAGTGCTGGTTAAGTTTGTGTGTGTGTGTGTGTGTGTGTGTGTGTGTAAACGGAAACTATGATGCTGCTGATCAACTATGATGCTGATTCTTTGAAGAATACAAAAGTTCGAAAGAAGATGATTTATTTCAAATAGAAAATATTATATAAATATATACATAAACACAATCGTTTTTAATCAATTTAATGCATCCTTGCTGAAAAAAAAGTATTGATCATTAAAAAAAAAACAAAATATAAATCTCACTGACCCAAAACATTTGAACGGTAGTGTATACTTGCAAAAACGAAATTCTTTTAGCATTTTTAATAATACAGTTTTGGTTTTAAGGGAGGGAATAGCCCATTTGACCAGTAAGAATCCAGTATTGGAAATCTGTAAATCATGAAATCAACGACTTTCTTCAATGTGGTCTTAAAATGAATTCCCCAAAACATTTTGCAGCAAAGATTGTAGTGCACATCCTCCAGGCACATTAAAAGCTAAACTCATGTCATGGTCTAGCAAATAAACCCAGAGGGATGATTGGAAACCCTCACTGGCACTGTGTGTTTATGGCCTCCCTAAGGCAGCAAATCAAGAGCTGTAGCTTTGAGAACACGACAGTATGGAATTACTTTTTTTATTTTTTATTTTTTTCTGAGTTACCTAATTGTTGCTCTTCTTTCTTTGCACTTTGCAGGAGTTGATCTTGCCATTGCTGCTCCTGGGCCTCCTCATCCTCATTAGCACCCTCAACCCTCATGTCTCATATGGCAGTATCAGCACCAAGGAGCTGGAGTATGAACGGGACCTGTCACTCAAAGGTCTCGGCTACACCCCCATCAACAATGTCACCAATCACATCATGGAGGAGGTGGCACGGGAACTGCGTACGTCAGATTTATTGTTGTATTTCTTTAATAACAAAAAAAAAGCTTTTTTTTTTAAAGTTTAAATTTTACCAAATTTTGCTTTTTATTTTGACAATCACACTAGAACATTTCACTGATCTGTAACGTTTATGCGTAATTCTAGTTTTTCTGTTTCTAATTTAAAGCAAACAACTAAATAGTATTGCATGGTGTATTCGTTTATGTTACTGAATGCTTTGCTAATTAATGATGTGGTAGCGTTGACTCTGATGGTTTTTAAAGTGGACTCGCTGTGTGTGTTTCTTTTCATTTGTTTGTGGGTGTTGAATCCTCAGCCATTAATGAGCGATTAGAGATGTTCTCCACTGAGGAAGATTTGGAGAATGCCAGTCTCTATGAACCTGATGGCTTTGTAGGGGTGGTCTTCTTGGATTCAATGACGTACCTTCTGCGATTCCCGTACAACCAACTCCCTCTGCCTAGCGATTTCACCGAATCCATAAGTGAGAATCACTCAGTGCTGAAATCATAAAGCCACAGCAGCTGTGGCACCTGATTTAGCTTCTTCTTTGGTTAATTTGTGACCTCCTTTTTAATGCAAATGACATTCACTTTGTAACCGTTTGATCTGTAATGAAAGGAACTGGTATGACGGGTGTGTTTTTTAAAAAATTTTATCCACAGCAAGCTGTTACACAAACTATGTCAACTGCCGTGCCGCCAACTACTGGTATTCTGGATTCATACGGCTGCAGTCTCTCATTGATGCTGCCATTATACAGGTTTGAAATGGCATGGATGAATAATTTATTGGTATTTAAGCATTGTAGCTGTTAAAATGGAGTGCATCTGCCTGCTGAAGTCTGGGATGAACATATATTAACTGTTAAAAGTATAATTTTAAAAACTTTTTAAAAGAAGCCATAACTCTAGTCTTCACATGATCCTTTAGAAAGCATTACTGATATGCTGATTTTCTGCTCAAGAAAGATTTCTTATTACTGATGTTGAAAACAGTTGTGATGCTTAATATTTTTGTGGAAACCATCATGCAGGTTTTTTTTTTGCAGGATTCTTTAATGAAGAGAGAGTTCAAAAGAACACTTATTTGAAATGGAAATCTTTTGTAATATCAGATTTTTACAGTGTTTTTATGGTAATAGGAAGTTGCTGAGTGGTATGATTTTTTGCTTCCATAATTACGTCTTCGTTCTTTTGCAGATGAAGACCAAACGTCCCGTGTGGAACGAACTAAAAGTGCGTGCAGTGATGATGGGACATCCGGGTTCGGTGGAGGTCCAGAAGTTCCCTCATGCCCTGATCTCCATATACCTAGTGCTGGCATTTACACCCTTTGTCTCTTTCCTCATTGTCAATGTGGCAGCTGAAAAAGAGCAGCGACTGAAAGACACAATGAGCATGATGGGATTGTATGACTCTGCCTTTTGGTAAGTGTATCCACTGCAGGAATTATGACATTATAATTCATAGCCAATTTAAAACGTGTATAAATGGTCAGTCTGTAAACTTTTCTTCCGATTTCTTTAGGCTTTCATGGGGCCTCCTCTATGCTGCACTAGTGACGACCATGTCCATTCTCATGGCTGTTATAGCAACCTGCACACCCCTGTTCTCCAACAGCAACTTCTTTGTCATCTTCCTCCTCATTTTCCTCTATGGAATATCCTCCGTAAGTCCTAGCAACCCTCCAGTCACATCCTGAACAATAGCGACTCAAAGCTTTAGAGTGCGTAAAGCCATTTAAATGGCCGTGCACTCATTTGGCCTCAGGTCTCGATTTCTGCCTACATTGAGAGTAGTCATATGAGTGACAGGCTAATCTGGGGTCATATTTAATATGTTATTAGTTTTCATTTTCGTTTTCAGAGGCTAAATTGCTTTCTGCTGCGTTGGTTTTCTTTTGCGTCAGTGGGGTATGATTATACTGGTAAAATATCTGACAGAATGCAAGCTTTTTTTTCTTTTTTTCTTCAAGAAAGCATTAGCCATACAGTTGTCCGCATTAAAGAGTATTTTCTTCAAGAAATGAAACCGCATTTGTGAGTTATTTTCATAATGTGACATTTCTGAATGGAACACGATATTCAACGTGAACAAAATACTGGACAGGTATTGGTTTTATACATTGGGAATTAATTGTATTATGAAAAGTGGTGTCTATGTGACAGATAAAGACTTAAAAATGTAAGGGTCTGTTGTTGTTTTTTTTTTTTTACATGAGATGATGAATTGAAGAAAATTAGACCAGTGTGTTACATTTTAGTTTGCTGACCTCAAACCTTTCCTCAAAAGTCTTAATTTTCCCACTTCTTAATCCCACAGATTTTCTTCTCCTTCATGTTGACCCCATTGTTTAAGAAGCCCAAGTTTGCAAGTACAGTGGGCTCCATGCTGACGGTGGTCTTCGGGTGTCTATCTCTTTTCACTGTGCTGATGAGAGATTTCCCCCAGTCAGCCGTGTGGCTCCTCTGCCTTCTGTCTCCCAGCGCCTTCTCTATCGGCATCGCCCAGGTAACACACTTTTCCACAAACGCACTCCATGGTGTCCATGGTTTAATGACAGTCACCTAGGTTGTGGGACCGTTGGCCAAGAAATGCATATGAGAATAGTGATGATTTGAATAACAAATCAGTAGTACTTTAGCCTAGAACGTTTTCACACAAAAGTAGTTTGTACACTTTTGTTGGGGTCTGTTAGATGTTTTTTTGTTTTTTTTGAAGGTAATTTTTTTATTTAGCAAGGATGCATTAAAATGATCAAAAGTGACAGCAACAATGTTAATAACATTACAAAAGATTTCTATTTCAAATATATGCTGTTGTTTAGAACTATTTTATTTATCTAATTATTTTGAAAAAAAAAAATGCATCACAGTTTACACCAAAAAAATACACCTAAGCAGCACAATTGATTTCAGCATAGATGATCAGAAATGTTTCTTGGCCACCAAATCAGTTTATTAGAATAATTTCTGAAGAATCATGAAATTTAAAATGTTCTAAAATAGAAAACAAAATAACAATTTTCACTATTACATTTTTAATGGATTTTTGATCAAATTAATAAAGGATTGGTAAGCACGAGACTTCTTACAATAAAATCAATAACATTAAAAACATTTTATAAAAATTGTATACTACCATTCAAAAGTATGGGGTCAGAATGTAGTTAGTTATGGTTAAAGCTGCAGTCCGTAACTTTTTTTTGGTTAAAAATTATCCAAAATCAATATTTGAGCAAGTACATAACCAGCCAGTGTTCAAACCTATTTCTTACTTTAGCCCGATTCACGGTAAGCTAAATGTGCTTCTGATTACAGATAGCCTGGGATTACAAAGATTTGTATTTTAAAGAAAACCAGTTCGAAGGGAGCATAATTTGCTTTTGGGTTAAAATAATTTCTTAATATGAAATTCGAAGAGTATGACAATTAGATTAGACTGTGCAGAAATTGAAATCTACACACTAATACATACTCCTAGTCACCAATGCTAATGTTGTTAACATTAATAATTTCAGAATAAAGTGTAACAATAATAATAATAATTTGAACGGTTTGATGTGATATGAGAGAATCTGCGATTGCGAAGTACAGTAAATATCCATACCGGTGCGGTGACTGACTGCCACACATACTCTTCAGAGCATTAGATTCATCCGCACTGGAGCCGTGCCGACTCGCAAGCTAGATAATTCCGCACACAGCTGCAATTCCTGGTTTTCAAACAGAGATGGCGACAAAGAGGCAAAACTTACGGACTGCAGCTTTAACAATAAAGAAGTCCAAAATCCCAAATCTGAAAGAGTGTATATTCTGGCACTGTTTGTGTGTGTAGGTGGTGTATCTGGAAGCTCAGGGGGACGGCGCAGTGTTTTCCTCTCTGGGCAATGGTCCTCATGCCCTCTATGTTCCTATGGTCATGCTGTTCTTGGACTGCATTCTCTATCTGCTTTTAGCCATTTACCTGGACCAAGTACTA
Source organism: Sinocyclocheilus anshuiensis (assembly GCF_001515605.1). Taxonomy (NCBI): domain Eukaryota; kingdom Metazoa; phylum Chordata; class Actinopteri; order Cypriniformes; family Cyprinidae; genus Sinocyclocheilus; species Sinocyclocheilus anshuiensis. The sequence goes on along the minus strand of NW_015539842.1, from coordinate 289,647 downwards.
CCAGGTGACAACTAGAGTCAAAGCATTTTGCATAACCAGTTTAGAACCACAGAATTTCTCTTTGTGTTTTAGTAGAGTTCCAGTTCTTAACTGTGGTTATATGCAGGCATCATATACAGATTTATACCAATGCAAATTAATTTGCTTAGCCTGGAAACAAGACTGTGTTTGTTCACTGTCCATTTAATGTGACTTCAAAATGATTTTGATGTTTGAAATATACTTTTTTTTTTTTTTAAGTAGACCACAAAATGTTTCTTTGTGTTTTCTTAAGAGGAAGATTGCACCAGCACACTTTTCTAGCTTAAGACTTAAAGTTTGTTATACTTTTAAATGCAGCAGTTTGTTCTCTTAAAAGCATTTGCAGATGCCATAAAATATCATTATGTGGCTGCTCTAAAGAATACACACACAATCTGTTTTAGTTATTACTTAACTGGGATGGAGGCGTTTGTGACCTTCCCACATAAATGACCATTTCTTCCTTCAGGCGAGTTTGGCACAAGGCGTTCAGTGCTGTACTTCCTAAAGCCATCCTATTGGTCGAAGCGGAGGAAGCGCTATGTGGAGGTGAGCTCTTTGTATGAGGGCGAGGTCAACGGAACCCCAGTGAATGATGAATCGGTGGAGGCGGTTTCTCCTGAGTTTAGAGGCAAAGAGGTTATCAGGTGCAGACTTGAAACACAAAATGTATATCTATCTGTCTGTCTGTGTTGTTTGGTTTAATATTTTTATTTTGTTTTATTTTATTTTTTGTACCTCCATATTCAGACCAGTGAAGTGATTTAGAGAGTAGTTTGGAAAAGGAAGCAATGTTTTTAGAGCTGATGTAGGTTAAAATCCTTCAAAGCCTGGATAGATTTGGGCTTGAAGAGAGCTGGCATCCAGCCAGAGCAACCCATTTAATATCCATTTCTGTGTTTATTTTTTTACTCCTGTTAGGATCTGCAATATTCGTAAAATGTACAGAGAGAAAGACACCAAAGTGGAGGCTTTGAGAGGTGAGACTTCCCACCTATGTCCAAATTGACACTTCCTTGTTTGTGTGATACACATGATGTATGCATCCTCTTGCTCCGCATTTATGGATTTGAGGACTAAACTACTTTTTGTATCCACCTTTTTCTTGTTGTAAAAATGGGCGCGGCCATTTGTAAATTCTATGGGTCTGGCTTCCAGTCTCATCTGCGTCCACTCCGTCCAGCTATTAATAATTTTGCTGCTTGATATTGAAAGTTGGTCTGTCTTATCATATTATTTTAATGTATTATCTTAATTATGAACACACTGGTTTGCAGTGCAAACAGTTTTACCGGTTACTGCACGTTGTTATTCTCCTCGTTATTTACCTATAGTGGCTAATGAACCGTAAGTCTCACCCATAGGCTTACTTCCACGTTGAAGAAAAAGGTGGATACTGTAGACAAAATGGTATTTGCAACACTTTTTACCTCCGTAGTACTAAACAGTCCCATAGTGCACATGATCTTGGTCTTAAAAATGAAGTTTATGACCAGACTTCTGGCTCTGATGTGTAGGTGAATGTTATGTCTTCTGTCCATTTGTGATCTAAAGGTTTGACTTTTGAAATCTACGAGGATCAGATCACTGCCCTGCTGGGTCACAGTGGAGCAGGAAAATCCACCCTCATGAACATCCTGTGTGGCATCTGCCCCCCTACAGAAGGTGATGCATAAGATGCTAATTTTGAAATTTTTTGTGAACACAATTAAGTCTTACTGGATCTCTATACCTTGCCAAAACTAAAGTTGTACTGCTATATACTCACAATTCTATTATTCTGTGTTTTACGCATAGGCACGGCAACCATCTATGGCTCTCCTGTGGCAGAGATAGCAGACGGGGCCGAGATGAAACAGCTGATTGGTATATGCCCCCAGTTCAACATCATCTTTGATGTGCTCACTGTAGAGGAACACCTGAGGATCTTTGCTGCCATCAAAGGGATCCTGCCCTCTGATATTGATAGCGAGGTAGGAACTCCCAGTGGATCTAGAGACCACATCTGCTGACTGCATGTTGACTCATTGTGTGGGAAATTCAGAAACCACTTCCCATACAATGCATTGAAAAAGCTGATTTGATATCAGCTCCACACTGTGTATTTAATTACATCCATTATACAATGCAACAGTGACCTCACACTTAAGTGGTCTTGGTTCTAGAAGGATTTTTTGTTTAATTCCTTTTATCCATAGATACACTACCATTAAAAATTTTGGGAACGGAACGATTTTTTTTTTTTTTTTTTTTTTTTTTTTTTATTAAAAGAAAAAAAAAAACATTAATATTGCTGCTTCTTTTTTCACTTTATTTTAATCAAAAACATTTTTTATTTTTCTCTATTTCATATACTGATGTTTGTGAAAGGAGTCTCTTATGCTCACCAAGGCTGCATTTATTTGATTAAAAATAAATAATAAAAAAATACAGTTAATAAAATATTACAGTTTAAAATAGCTGTTTTCTATTTTAATATATTTTAAAATGTAATGGATGCCAAAGCTGAATTTTCACTTCAGTGTGACATGATCTTTCAAAAATCATTCTGGTTTAAAAATCGTGATTCAGATCTTTCCGGATTCTTTGAATATAAAATAAAAACAGCATTTGCTTAAAATAGAAGTCTTGTGTAACAATGAAAAAATCCTTACAGTCGCTTTTGATCAATTTAATGTCCTCGCAGAATAAAAATTTGCTGACCCAAAAATTTTAAATGGTAGTATTTAAAAAATATCTTCAATAAAGCCAGAAACATCCAGTTACTTCATCCTTTTTTGTTAGAATTTCTATTCTAAAATATCTCTCATTTTAAGGTGAGAAAAGTTCTAAGGGATCTGGATTTAGAAAAGATTATGGACGCCCAGGCGAAAAACCTGAGTGGAGGCCAGAAGAGGAAGCTCTCGGTGGGCATAGCGATTCTCGGAGACCCAAAGGTAAATGTCTGATGGCTTATACCTTTGACTTCTTGATTCGTTTGCTTATTTATCCCCCTCCCTCGATGTCCTTTTGCTTATGAATCAGATCCTTCTTCTGGATGAGCCTACGGCTGGTATGGACCCAGTGTCTCGGCACCAGGTCTGGTCCTTACTGAAGAGCCGTAGAGCAGGCAGAGTTACTGTATTCAGCACTCATTACATGGACGAGGCAGATATACTTGCAGGTACTTTGATAATTTTTCACTTTTCTTCCATCAGTCATTTACGGCTCAATCTCACACACCTGAGTTTTCTGTCACACAGATCGTAAAGCTGTCATCTCGCAAGGACAGCTGAAATGTGTTGGTTCCTCTTTGTACTTGAAGACCAAGTGTGGGGTTGGCTACCATCTTAGGTTAGTCTTAAGAAAAGTGCAAAAAAATGTTATATTTATGACATTTTATGTGTATGTATGTATGCATGTATATATTTTTTTTCTTCCGGTCACCCATTGCTGCTGCTACATTAACACTGTCATTCTAAACCTCTTCTAGAATGTCTGTAACTGAAGGCTGTGAAGTGGAGAACATCACATCGCTGGTCAAGCAGCATGTTCCCAAGGCTCAGTTGTCAAGGCAGCAAGAGGCTGAGCTTACATTCACATTGCCTTTCGAGAGCATGGACACTTTCCCAGGTCTCGCTTCTATTTGCCCTCATGTCACCATCTGCTATGTGCCACACTGCCATATGCCCTGCGGAGCAACAGATTGCTTCATGCTTTCACCAGGACTGTGGTGGTGTTTTATTGGGGCAGTTTTATTTTTTATTTGTATTTTTTATGTAGATTTATTGTTGATAGCCTTTTTATATGACGTCTATGATATTGGTTGTGTTGTGTGGAAAGTGATTTATTCACTTTCATATTCCAAACCTGCATGACTTACATATAGGTTTGGATTGACTTGAGGGTTAGTAAATGATGAGGACTGTAAAGAAGTGCTTTTGGTGTGTGTGGTTAGTTTTCTTGTTTCTTGCAATCCAAAAATATTAACAATTTCTATGGTTACTAAACTCTTCTCGCCTCTCACTCACGTTGCACTCCAGGGCTATTTGCGGAGCTGGACTGTCGACCTGACCTGGGTATCATTAACTACGGTGTCTCCATGACAACATTAGAGGACGTCTTCTTGCGTCTGGAGGCAGAGGCAGAAGTGGATCAGGCTGGTAAGATAACCACCTATCTAAACTGGTTCAAAGCATCTCTGTTCAAAATGACACACTTCAACACTTTGAGATCTTTTGATATGAACTACATGAAATTGATCAGTATTACAATGAACCACCATAGTGAAGTGATCAAGAGGTATAACGCCTACTCTATTTGTGTGTTCCTTCATTGGTAGATTACAGTGTGTTTAACCAAGAAAAGGTGGAAGATGAGGGAGATGCGTCCTCTATGGATGACACAGACCAGCGGCTGCTGACGTTTTCAGACAGCAGGCAGGATGCAGTAACCGGTCGAGCCCTTTGGAGGCAGCAGTTTAGCACCGTGGCCTGGCTGCACATGCTCAACCTGCAGAGAGAGAGAAAACCTATCATATACAAGTGAGCAAATGCTAGCAAGTACTACTTGATCATGTTTGCCTTTCATTAAAAAAAAACATAAATAAATCAATCTTACAGACCCAAAATTATATTTATATTGAACCAGACCCAGGCCATACTCAAACCCATCGAGGTGATGGATGCATGAACCATATAATTATCTTAATTATACATATGATTCATGTGTTATACAAAGCTATAAGTCATACTTTTGTCTCCTTTCTTTTACCCAGTTTGACACTGTTCCTGGTGTTCTTATCTGCAATGCTGATTCTGTCCGTGGCCACGGGAAACATTCAGATTCATTCTCCTGAAAGACTGTTTTCACCTATATACCTGCTGCACTGCAACGAGGCTCCTCGCAAATACACCACCAGCCTGCTTGTGCAAAATTCCACCGGTCTGTGACAATACTTGTGTGTATTATATTGACAATTGTTGTCGTTTCACATTAACCAATTTGGTTAATTGACATCTGTTTGCTGTGGTAGATTCTGACCTGTCAGGGTTCATCCACAATCTGGAGTCTCAGGATATTAAAGTGGAAATGATGAAAAAACTGGACTACATGTCTGCTGCACCTGTCAGCGCCGCCATCAACGTGACAGGATCCAGTAAGGTGAGAAAGAGAATTGCATGTTTTCATACCAGTACAATTGCTTAACCTCTCTACGCTTTTACACTCCACAGTTTGAATTTTAGGAATTAATTTCTCAACAGTGGATTGTCCTGAAATGATTGTTTTTATGTTGAAAATTAATTCAAACACTTGCTGTTCTTCAAAATATGTATTTAACCCTCCTGTCCTTTTCTTGTTGTTTCTCAATACCAGGATTTTACCTACATTTTAGCGTTTAACAGTACCACTGTGCACTCTTTGCCTATGGCTGTCAATGTGCTCAGTAACGCCCTCCTGAGGGGCTTTAATGGCACTGGACACATTAGAACATGGACTAAACCCTTCGACTATGTAAGTGTAATGCATTAGTACACTGCTATTGTTGTTTCTTGTGAGTGTCTACAGCTATATTCTGTCTGCATTTTAGCAAATCCCAGATAAGATGTCCTATGCACTGGTTTACATTGAGGCTGTGATTCTTGGGATGCTGGCCGCTGGGATGCCAGCCTATTTTGCAATGGACCACACAAGAGACAAAGAGGTATATATGTGGATTGTAACTTCATATAATGATAAATTAAATTGTAACTTTTTTTTTTATTTTAAATTTGTATTAACCTTTTTTTATTTGAACTTATTTGAACTTCATTGTTTTTATTTGACAAGTATGCATTAAATTGATGTTTTACATTGCAAAACATTGCATTTACATAAAAAAAAAGATGTTTTACATTGAAAAACATTCTATTTTAAATAAATGCAGTTCTTTTGAACTTTTCTGATAAAAGCAAATCAGCATATTTGATTTCTGAAGGATCATGTGAAACTAGACTGGAATAATGATGCTGAAAGTTCAGCTTTGCATCACAGGAATAAATGGCTTTCTATTTTAATCATTTTTAAAAAGAAGTTATTTGTAATAATCAGGGTTCCCACACTTCTTGAAAGTACTTGAAAGTACTTGAATTTCAGACATGGATTCAAGGCCTGGAAAGTACTTGAAAACAAACATAGGTCCTTGAAAGTGCTTGAATTAAGTTTGAAATAAATTTTATGGCGCTATTTAAAAAATTGTCCTATATGTTCTGTCAAAGACCGAACAAGCGGCACTAATGATTGGGGGTGGAGATGGGGGAACGCGAAAAAAAAAA
>NW_015539842.1:275991-283278 GCF_001515605.1 Sinocyclocheilus anshuiensis | reverse complement strand
TAAAAAGAAAATACCCCTGTAAGTCACTTTAAGGAGTCAAATGTCAGCTCGTATTAGAAAGGCTAATTTTTGATCAGAATTTATTATTGATCAGAAGGTGCTCCTATTTTTTTTTTTTAATTAGGAGGACAAGCGCTCCTAAAAAGGAAAGTAAGCATAGAGTGTATCAGAGAAAGCTATATTGATTGTCATTAATTTATTTGTTCTTATTTTATTATTTCAAATAAGGCCATGTCCACACGTGTATTTTTTATAAACCGAGTTTTTCCTTCTTCCGTTTTAAAAAAAATATCCGTCCACATGAAAACGCAAACGCATGGTCCATGAGAAATAGTCCTACCACTACGTGTGACGGGTATGGCTGTGGAATGGGATTTGGCTGAGGAAAAATTGTCAAAAGATTTTTTTTGCTTTAACCCCATAATTTTCGCACATTAGGGAGCCGTATCAATATGCAGGGTATTGAAATCGCAATAGAAAGTCCTATTTATTTTTTGCAGTTTTGCACATGTACAAGGTTTAAAATGTTCATGAAATATTTTCAAAAAATACTGACTTTTTGAGCAGCTGCATGTTTGAGCAGCTGCATTCCTCTAGGTCAAAGATGAAAAAATGGGATTTACAATAAAGTAATTTACAAAATTATTTTGACTTGAGTTTATTTATTAATGAGTAACGTATCTTTTGAGTGAATGTGCAAATTTGTAATGTTATCAGCTTTTACCATGTTATTACAACATTTAACCACTTTTTATTAATTAAAAATTTGAGAAATTCTTTCAAAATTAAATCTTGTACAAGAACTACAGCAAAAATCAGTTTGATGCATATTTTATCAATATTTTAGAAATTTAATCTGAATATTGCCAGTACTGACTTCAATGGATTTCATTAAATTCCTTTGAACACGACTACGAACACGAAGTAATGTAAGGTCTTTCATGACACTACATATGCTGGGGTGTGAATTTGATAGGTGCTTGATATAAAATAAATGGTGCTTGAAAAAGTCCTTGAATCTGGTGTTCATGAAAGAGTGGGAACCCTGTTTAAGAATGTTTGTACATTGAATGCAACCTCTCTATCTTTGCTGTTTTTTTTTTTTTTTTTTTATCAGTTGAAGTGTCGCTCGACCCTGAGGATCTCTGGTCTTGTTCCTTCAGCGTACTGGTGCAGTCAGGCAGCTATTGATGTCCCTTTCTATTATCTTATCTTAATCTGTATGACCAGCACCCTGTTTGCCTTCCATTCTACAAACCTGCTAACCTCCCATAACATCATGTCTGTGGTAAGAAAACGCTTCACCTAGCTTCACTAGACTTTTTTAAAATAGAAGTTATTTGAGCTTAAAGAGCAGAGCAGATGTTAGCATTAGCATATGACAAGTCAGCTACTATCTTTACTGCATTTTCAGGCTCTGTGTCTGATCGGCTTCGCTCCAGCCATGGTTCTCTTCACATACTGCGTATCCTTCATGTTCGTCAGAGTCCAGAGCAATAGGGACTTCTTCTCCGTGGTCTCCATGATGGTGAGTCTTCAAGAAACTTTCCCACAACTTTCAAATAATCTTAATAATAACAATAAAACCTGTTCCTGTGGAAAAACCTGCAAATATCAGGTCATTTTAAACCAGAACGGTCATGGAAATTAATTAACTCAACAAAATGGAAATAAATCATGAAAAGGTCTATAATGAAATCATATATTTCATATTGTAAGGATTTATATTTTAAGGATCGAATTATCTTTCAAATACAAATGTGTCTGTAGGAAGGAATTAAAGCTATTTTTTTTTTCTTCCATAGTTGTGTGTGGTTTCTGCATCCATAGTCCAGCTGGCTCTTGTGAATGAGAATTCTGGTGTGGCTCGTCTCCTACACAATGCACTGTGTTTCTTCAGTCCACTCTACCCTCTTATGGGCTGCCTTAACTGCATTACCATGGTAATACTTTACTTACAGGACTCCATCTATTCAATGTCTGAGGGCATGAATGAAATGTCCCTATTGTTATTGAACCTAATAACAAGTCTTTTTCATTCTAGGCCACCTTTCTTCAGTCTCCTCATGATGATGATTTCCTGTGGAAGAATCTCTTCATCTCTGTTGTGTCTGTAAGTTGCTGTAAATATCATTTTATTGTCTCAAAGTGTGTTATAATGTCTTCTTTTACACTGAATCTTTGTTGTGGCGTCCGTAGCCGTATACCCAGTGTATTCTGCTGTTCTTCACCCTGAGATGGCTTGAGATTAGATATGGAGGGAAGACCATGAAAAATGACCAGCTCTGCAGGTATGTCTTCATAAAACTAAATGCCCAACTAAATTTTTGCATAAAGCCTACGATCAGGAATAAAATGACAGAACTTGTATAAAGAATGGAAGTGAATCAGGTAGAACAGGCAAAAAAAAAAAGGTATTTATTACCTTTTATGCAGAATATTTATTGACATATTTATACAATGAGGTATATTAAATCATTTTACTAATTCGTTTTATAATTACTACTGATAAAAAAAAAAAAAGTACCTTTCAATGTTCTGGGCCAGCAGGCCTTTTTTTTTTTTGAAAGATCTGTTTCTTTATTAGCAAATTAGCAAGTAAATTAGCAGTAAAGGTAGCAAATTAATGAAATAAGAGTTAAATAAGAGATTTATGTGGCTTATCACATACTTAAGTTGGATTAAGAACATGACCTCCAGCCAGTTTTTCCAAATGTAAGCTTTCTGTTCTAAGGTCTGTTAGATTTTCATGCAACCCTACCCAGGTCACTAAGAAAGAGCTTGATTTCTTATCTCTTTGTTCTCCAGGATTTCCTCCCAAGCGAAGAGCAAAGCTCAGCGAAACCCAGAGGAGAACGTGAGTGAGGATGAGGATGTTCAGGTGGAGAAAGCTCGAGTGAAGGAGGCGTTGGCTTGTCAGTGCTGTGAGGAGGTACAGCCCCACTTTTCTGTAGTCTTAAGAGTCTCAAATCACTATTGTCCAATAACTTATTAAAAATGGAAAAATAAAATCTTCTACAGAAACCGGTGGTAGTGGTGAGTAACCTCAGGAAACAGTACAAAGGCAAGAGGGAGGGCTTTTCACTCAGCAAGAGAAGGAAAGTGGCCACTAAGAACGTCTCATTTTGTGTTCGCAAAGGTAGAGTCGGCTTCTGATTTGATGTACTGTAAGTAATGATTTTAAAGAGAGCAAGCAGATGTTAATGAACAATGGCCTGTTCTCAGGTGAGGTTTTGGGTCTGCTGGGACCAAATGGAGCAGGAAAGAGCACTATCATGCACATGCTGTCTGGAGACACTGAACCCACTGCTGGACAGGTTTGTGCTCAATCTCTCCCAATGTTCTTGCTGGTTATGAGTTCTGTTAATAATATGAGGTGTGTTCAGTGTGTTATGACTAAAGTTTGATATTTATTTTTAGATTCTAATGGGAGATTATGGAACAGATTTCCAACCAGTGGAAAACCCCTTGGAACATGTAGGGTACTGTCCTCAGGTGAACCCTCTGTGGCCTAGAATCACTCTACAGGAGCACCTGGAGATCTATGCTGCTATAAAGGGGCTACGTCAGCATGATATCCCAAATATCATTAAGCGGTAAAATATCTTAAAAAAAAAAAAAAAAAAAATATAAAAAAAAAAAAAAAAAACTTTCAGGTCAGGAAGATTTTTTTTTTCTCTCTCACCAAGGCTCCATTTGTTTGAGGAAAAATACCACTGCTTCTTTATTATTATTATTATTATTATTATTATTATTATTGTTATTATGTATTATTTTATTAAATTTTTTCTTTACAGTGAATCATATTAAAGGCATTGTTATCAACTGTCTAGTCTAGTGTAACATTTCAAGTGACCTAGTAAACTAACTTTTTCTGCAAATATTTAATGGGGGGGAAAAAATATATTGTCATGGGAACAGAAATTTTGATCATGCAAAATTTGCTTTCATAGCTAATTAAGAGTGATTTATGGCCAGTAAATGTTGTCACTTAACCAGCCTTTGGCAAATCATTTTGGTTTCTGTTATCGATGTGACTATTTATCCACCATATTATACAGTGTGACCACCACTGTTCAAGGCTTAAATATTGTCTTCACAGTGTTGTGAATGCTCTAGAGCTGAAGGATCATCTTTACAAACAGGCAAAAAACTTGTCTGCAGGGCTGAAGAGGAAGGTAAGTAAAAAAAAAAAAAATTAATTCAATATCATTATGAAAAACCAGACTTTGTATTTTAGGCTTATTTTTTCATCTTTTTCATACTAGCTGTGCTTTGCACTAAGCATGCTGGGAAATCCTCAGATAGTTCTGTTGGATGAACCATCTACAGGAATGGATCCCAAATCAAAACAACGCATGTGGTAAAATTTACTACACTGATGTTACTTGATATAATCAAAACATGTACATATAAAACAGGTCTGCAAAAGTGAACATTTCTGTTGTTCACTCCAATAGGAGGGCGATCCGTGCTGCCTTTAAAAACAAACAGCGAGGAGCCCTATTGACCACCCACTACATGGAAGAGGCCGAGGCTGTGTGTGACCGTGTGGCTATCATGGTTTCTGGCCAGCTGAGGTGGGACTTTGAGATGGATAAAAGCCTCAGTTAAAAATGGCATGGATTAACATGAACATAAAGAGAATTTCTGAGCAAGCAAGTAAAGCAGAACAGAAAGCAAGTAACATTTTCTTATGTTGCCCCCTGCAGGTGTATTGGCTCTATTCAGCACCTGAAGGGGAAGTTTGGGAGAGGCTACAGCCTAGAGATTAACCTCAGGGAGGAGCTCACAGGTCTCCAGCAGGTAGCGCTGTTGCACAAAGAGATACTGAAGATATTTCCCCACGCTGCTCGTCAGGACAGGTAAGATGTTAGGGCTGTGCGATTAATCGAAATCGAATCGTAATCACGATTTGAGACTTTGCAGTTTGCTAATCACAAAGCCTGTGGATGCTATATTACTCTGTTCCAGACAGGGTTGCCAGGTTTCCACAAGAAAACCTGCCCAATCGCTACTCAAAACTAGCCCAATCGTGTTTCGAGGGGGTCCCCTGCTAAAATTCGCATTCAAGGGGATGAATATCATGTTATTGGAGTCGCTTCAACCCGCGGACATGAAAAACAACCCGTGGCAACAGTGTTAAAGTAGCCCAATTCGGACTTGGCGACACTGGTTCTAAAGCATATGCATGACTGCCATCATTGAGTGGTAGCCTTACTGACCAAAAGAGTGAGCGCACCTCCGTTCTCCCCAATCAGCACTGCTCTAGCCAACTGCGTAACAGCCTTGTTTTCCACCGTTAAAAACAAACAGAAAGCAGGAGAGAGAGAGAGAGTGTGTGATGTAATATGAGATTACTTCAGCTTCGAAATGACAGACACCAAACAAAAAAGGTAACATTAATTTGCAAGAGCTATGTCACAACACATATCAAGAGCTCCCTTATCGGATCTGCTTTCTGTACTGGAGAATAAAAGATACATTCTTAGATGTTTTTATTAGTACATGAACGTTGTCTTGCACATTTTATCTCCCCAACAGATTCTAATTTGAAAGAGGTTGATAATGCATGTTCGCTTTTCCCAGTTCAGAAGACCGCACACACAGCCTATGTCTCTGAATGCTTCTCATACTTGCTCCTCTCTGCCACGTCTCACGGGAGGAGCCGTTTACACTTGCCGCACACACGCAGCCTGTCTCATAATGCTCGTTTATTCTCGCAGTCTCCACGAGCGCATCTGGCAATATGGACGAGGCTTGACACACACGCGCAACCGGTGTCAACTCGCGCCTGGCTCCGCGTTTAAAACAATTGTTAATTTAGTCCAACTGCTTTGCTAATTTCAATGCGATGAAATTAAACATTCAGCACATTTTCCACTTGTTCTTAAAATCAAAACAAACAATATAAAACAATAGAACCCCTCCCAAAACACAATAGAAAATTGAATGGATTTAAGGGTTATAATGGGAATTATATTGGCTTTAATGTAAACTATAATGGCGTCTACTGGTATTTGATGGATTCTATTGGTGGGATGTAATCTGGCAGATGCGAAACAATAGAACGACAGTAATTCCTATTGGAATAATGCTCAAAACACACTACAAAAAGGAATTTTGTAGTTGTTTTAATGGAAACCATAAGAATTTCTGTGATGGTTTCTATTGTTTTTTTCAGCAGGGTAATGATACCCATACAGTGCTGCACACTATTGACAATGTTAAGCTGAAGCTTGACTTTGCGATTTGATTTGCAATCGCAATATCTGTCAAAACAAATCGCAATTAGATATTTTCCCCAAATTGCACAGCCCTATAAGATGTGTCTGTATTGGTTTAGAAAAAAAAGATGTCAGCTTAAATCACGATTGAAGCACTAAACTGCAAATGTCTGACACAAAACTAGAATGTAAAACCTCTGGGAGTTAGAAAGGTTATTTTTTGTGTGTGTGTCTTGGATCTTTGCAGTTTTGCCACTCTGATGGTGTATAAAATCCCAATGGAGGATGTGAAGTCACTAGCCAAGTCCTTTGCCCAGTTAGAAAGTGGTAAGAAATGGACACATAACAACTACAGTTTTTATGAAGAATAAACATTTTTGACCATTCTCCTAATTTCTTCACAGCTAAACAGAACTTTAACTTTGAAGAGTACAACTTCTCCCAGTCAACGCTTGAACAAGTATGTCACAATGTGTTTCAAAAAATACTGCAAAAAATTTATTTATTTAAAATATAAAAAATATCATATTAATTATAATATTATATTAATATAAAATGTAGTGACGTTTAGACTTAAAAATTGCCAGTGGAGTAATGCAAAGTAGACTTTGCATTTTCTGTAAATAAGTTTTAATATCTTGTGCATTTTTTCTTCTCAAATGAATTTATCGTATACCTGTTCTGCAGGTTTTCATGGAGTTCGCTAAAGAGCAAGAGAATGAAGAAGAGGAGGTCGGATCGCTTAGCACGACATTTCAATGGCAGAGACTGAGACAGGACGGCCCTGTATCCATCAATCACACTGACAGCATAGTACACCAGCTATGAGCCAATCCCTGTTCAGCCTTCCCTGAAGCGTTGTGCCCTTTTTTTTTCTCTCTGTCTCTTTCTCTATCGCTCTGCATGTGCCGTCCTTTGCCTTAAAGAGCCTTAAACTGATGGGACTCGCAGGACAATAGACTGGAGACTCCAGCGGCCACTAGCACACATACACGACGTGTGTGTGTGTGTGTGTGTGTGTGTGTGTGTGTGTGTGTGTGTGTGTGTGTGTGTGTGTGTG
>NW_015539842.1:269087-275965 GCF_001515605.1 Sinocyclocheilus anshuiensis | reverse complement strand
GTGTGTGTGCTGTGAAAGTCGCTTTGGCTCTGGTATTGGCACTTGCTCAGATGGGAACTGACACATGACTTTAGTGTCAGCTGTAAACACCGATCTAGACTTGGCAGTTCTTTGTTTTGTTGTTGTCATTTGTTTTTATGAAGAGATTTCATTTTTTAAATTTTCACTCTGTAAATTCTTATATCTTCCGTTCACCTGATGTATATCAAACACACCGTTCCGTTGTTTCCATATACACCGTCAGTCACTGGGAAATGAATTGCATGGAGCGGGTTCCACATTATCGAAACGTTACCAAAGTCTCACTCACTTTGACACCAAAACAGTGCTTTTAGGTGTCTGTAGCATGGGATATAAACTTGCGTCTCTGTGTGTATGGCTGTATTACGTTATTATCTATGTGTACTGTTGTAAGGTAAGCTTCCAGACAGGAGAATCTCATTACAGCTGTGTGCAAACTTTCAGGCAGCATTAACACTGAGATTTACCAGCATGTATAGGGCTGCTCTCTTTCTTGTAACCCTTTTTAGGGCGGAGCGGCCCTGCCGGTGCATGGAAGCCTCTTCTGTCTCTGCTGCACCCGGGAGATCCACAAGACTCCTTTCTCAAACACCAGCACGTGTTTCAGGCTTTCACACAGAGCTCTCCAAAGAAAAACAGGGCTAAGCACTCGCAGTGAGTAAGAAAGTGGGTTAATCGTGACAATGAAGAACTTCTCCCTGTCATACCTTTTCCGTCCCGTCATCAGGTGGCCTTCCTTTAGGAGCAGTTTTAACATTTAAAATTAGTAGCTTAAGAATGTAGTTCTCACAATCCGCACCAAACCATGTAGCACTCCAGATTAGCCGCATACTGCTGAGTCAGGTCTTTTATTTATTTATTTTTTATTTTTTTTGTTAACAGAAGTAAGAATACTGTAGGAACCGTGAGCCTTGAATTTGACGTTGACGTGAGTGACGTTTTATAGTAAAGCATTTGATGTGGGTTTAAAATATCCAGTGTTAGTCTTTAAATTTGGGAGATTTTGAGCACCAGAATTAGGCTAGTTTTAAGTTGGTTGGTTCTCGTTCAAGAGGGTCCGTCTTTTTGTACCTTTTGGGATATTTTTATTTACATTTTACATTGATGAAAATATCCCTTTTTTTTTTTTTTTTTTGACAAAAATGCATACAATCCTAAAATTGATTTCTTTGTGTGGCACATTGGAGAATATCTTTCAAGAGCCAACAGTTTACACAAAAAAAAAATCTATACTAATGGCACAGTATTACATAATTGTTTTTTTATTCATGCATTAATGAGTAATACTTTAAAATAAGATCCTGTACATTAGTTAATACAATGGCTAATAACAATTAAAGACCGTTTTGCAGCATTTTATTAATTCCACTTTATTAATCCCCATGTTGATTTTTCTTAACATTTTTCATTTGTTATTTTTAAAAGCATTGTTTTATGACCAAACATGCATTAATGTTAACTAGTTAAACATTATTGTAAAGTATTACCAATTAAAGTTATTCTTTAGTGGGAGTGAGCTGCCCTTCTCATTTCTCTTCATGTAACCTGAAGCACTGAAGCTAATACACCAATGTATTCTACTCTCAACAGGAAGTGTTTAATTTCAGAACTCTACAAACATGCGTTTTCACTTGGTGCATCTTTCTGGTGACTTTCTGATTTCCTTTGTCCAGTAGATGTTCCTTTATCCAGCTCTGAGTGATGATGCTGAACTGTGTGTTGGTATGAGGAACTCTGCCCCAAGTGCTGGTTCTCTTGTTGGTAGAACTTCTAAAAGATGTTTGCTAGGTGCTTCATCGTTACTCTTGAGCAAATCTGTTGTAGATAGTTTTTATTTTTCTGAGTATACCCAGTTGAAAATTGTTAATGGTTCATTTTTTTTGGACATTTAAACCCAGCTGAATGTGAAAGGTTGTTTATAGTGTTTGGAACAGTCCTCAAAAATTGTAATCCATGCCAAGTTGGCATGTTATGTGGATTATATGTATTTTATTTTTATTTTTTTGGCTTCATCTTCCCAACAAAGTTTGATTTACAGCTAATCAAACTCTTGTTGTCTTGTATTGTCTGTTTTTACAGGCGCACAATTCAACCTCTGTAGCAGCTGAAGTACTGCAAAGATTTTAAATGAACAAAAAGATGACGTAATTATGGCTGACGTGCAGAGCAGACACAGTGAACTTTGCGTGGGATATAATTGTAATTTTTGCACATATATAGCCTGTCATGTCAGTAATGTATAATATTTTCTGTAACGTTTAACACTGACCAGTTTAGTCTTTGCTGAACTGGGTTGGAATGGGATTATTATATTGAACACTATCTAACATCTATTTAACCAAGACCTTTATTTCCTCCAAAGTGCAATATATGAATGTGTGTTTGTGTGTGTGTTATTAATGTTGTCTCTCTTGTGAACTCGGATGTGTCTTGCAGTACAATGTAGCCACAAATATATAATCTTTTAGAACGCTTTGCACTCTCTTCCCCTAGTGCCCATTCCCTGCCCTTTGTATGCAAAAATTCAGTTTGAAAATAAATTGTATTCAGGATGCTGTTAATCTTTGGACGAAGTGTGTGAATAAGTTGCACATTTCATGTGTACTTCAAACGAAGATGAACTGCATTGGTTTTACTGATTTGTACGAAATATAAACGCAATTTGTATTTGAGATTAGCTGTTCCTAATACAGAGTTTAGTCTTTAAAGTGGCATGAAACCCACTTGTTCAGCACAGAATATTGTGTAGCTGTAATTTAATACCTGTATAGATTCATTTATATGGCCGCTATGAGTTGAGCCATTTGTGTTTTGTAACAGTAGACTTAATTTTAAGCTAAATTTACCTTTTCCCCCTCAAATTCTGTCTAATATGACCAGTTTCCAAAATTAAAAAGTGAAGAATCTGCTTAAGGGCAGCATTAGAGGTAAATGACTACAAGCATACCATCGGTTCACTCACATGCCTCAGAAAAAAAAGAAAATGAAAAAAAACTGGTAAGGTAAGGAATTTTTGTTTGCAGTCATCCTGCTCCATTAATTAATAATGTTTTTGAGATGAGGCAATGATAAGATCATTCTTGCCTCAAAACTTGTTTTACACAAAAGTTTTCATAAACCCACGTGGCTGGATTTTCTTTGTTTTTGAAAGAAGTCTCCACCAAAGCTGCATTTATTTGATCAAAGATATAGTAAAAACGAATGCGAAATCTTTTTAAAATTTAAAATAACCGTTTTCTATTTTGATACTTTTTCAAATGTAATTTTATTCCTGTGATGCAAAGTTGAATTTTTAGGATCATTACTCCGGTCTTCAGTGTCACATGATCCTTCAGAAATCATTCTAATATGATGATTTGATAAAGAAACATTTCTAATGTCAATGTTGAAAATAGTTGTGCTGTAATATTTTTCTGGAAACGTGATACAAAATTCAAAAGAACAGCAATTATTTGAAATAGAAATCTGTGTTGTTTGTTAATTGCTAATTATGCGTGTCTTTACAGTTACTTTAGTTATATATATCGTTGAGTGTCACTTTTTAAAATAAAAATCTTACTGATTTCAAACTTTTGAACGTTGGTGTATTTTCTACAGCATTTAAAATGCTTATTCTTTTGATTGTTTGCAGTAATGTTAACCGATACAGCTTGCTTTTAAAATGTATTTGTAATTGTTGAAATTAATATGTGCTAAGATTAATAAATGCTGTAGAAGTAATGTTCATTGTTAGTTCAGGTTTATCAATGTTAGTAAACTTTGAAGTGTTACCAATTTCTATAACAGACTCCTGCAAAGATCAGAACTACTCTAACGATAAATGTTGTGGGAAGAAAGATGCCACTTTTTCAGTACTACAGTTTTTTTTGCTTTGATGTCCTTTGATTTCCATCCTTTGGAGTTCTCACTGTGGTCCTTTTTCTTTCTCAGATTTCATGAAACCTGTGAAAGCATCTTGCTGTGTCACTGTCGGATGGGTGGTGCTGGAGTTTCCTGATGACATCTTACCTCTGCGGCCCCACTTGCAGAGCAACAGTCTGGAATGGCAAAAAAAAATCTCAAATTTCATCGCATACTATAAGTCATGTGGTATTCATTCTGTACATGCTGATAATGTAACTCTCGGTTCACTGCGCTGTTTGACAGGTTATGTGAAACAGGTCCTATTGTTGTGGTGTTTGGTTTGAAGTTTGAAAACCTGCCAATGACTTGCGACGTTCTGCATCCAAAATGCAACCAACAGTGATGTTTGCACTTTAATGTTTGCGTTCTGCTTAGTGGTTGGTTTTGTTGGATGTTGATCATTCTTGCTTCACGTTGCTTGCTCGCATTCATTATGACAATGACAGAGCTGCTCTCATTTGCCCTTTCGTTTACACAAAACCAAAAACAAAACGACCTAAATACTTAACATTTGTCTTTTGCTGCATTGCAACACTAGTTTTTCTGATGTGTATACCCTCAAACCCAAACACTTTGCATGACAGAAATAAAATGCCCCAAAATTCAGTAGGCACAACAGTCCTGTAATGTTAAAATGTTGCTGGTTTAAATTGAAATGTTGTATTGACAAACGTGTTGCCATCCACTGGTTGTTCAGTATTTCAACAGCATTGTGCATATGAACCGTCCTGCTGGTCAAGGCACATCTCAGGATCAAAATGATTCCCTATGTATCAGGATGCTGTATTCTCCAACCTAGTGTGAATATAGAGCTGATTTTGTGGAAGTTTGTGTTAATGGAGTTGACAGCTGTCCTCATTAGGACCTCATTCTTAGAAAGTAAAAGGATTTCTACTCCATTTAAGTTTTCACCCGTAAATGCTTTGTTTTTTTTGTTTTTTTACACACGTTGTTGTTCCTAATAAGTTTGAATTGCTTTCTTCCTTAAAAAAAACAAATAAAAAATCCATATGACTTGAATGATGAGTGTATATATACGTGCATAATTATGCAAGTTGATATTCTGGTCATTGTTTTTTCCAAGCAAATTTTACCCATTCGAAACCACATCGAACGGAATAATACTATTAATTTTGTATTTAATCATTAAGTGATATACAATTGTTAACTAGGGCTGGAAGTGAAAAATCCTGTATACTCAGGTGTGGATAATTATTAAAGGGGTCATATGATGCGATTTCAAGTTTTCCTTTCTCTTTGGAGTGTTACAAGCTGATTGTGCATAGATAAGATCCCTGAAGTTGCAAAGACTAAAGTCTCAAACCCAAAGAGATCTTCTTTATAAAAGTTAAGACTCGTCCACACCCTCCTAAAACGCCTCATTTAAACACGTCCACCACATGTCTACGTCACACTGTGGGAAGATTTGCATAACACCGCCCAAATGTATACGCAAAGAAGGCAGGCGTACTTTTGATTCTCGCTGTAGTATTGTTGCCGCCGCCGCCGCCATGTCGTGGAGACGCTGTGTGTTTCGTTGTGAAAGCGAAACTACTTTGTTTGGCCTTCCAAAAGAGGACACAACTAGAAATCAGTGGTTAAGTTGTATTTACAACACTGTTCCAGAACAGTTCAACCCAAATATTCACATGTGTGCAGTGCATTTTACGGAAGACAAGGACTGTTTCCTGGGAGAGTAGCCTACAGTGCCAGTGTTCCAGTGAATTCAGTTCCCGTTTCCCCTTCGGCGCGCATGCTGACCCTATACAGTCTATGGTGCTGACAAATAATGCTGACTCACAGCCTGTAAGTACGTTTTCATATTTAAAGGATTTGCCACTGACGATTCAAATGCGAGTTTTGAGCAGTGTAGAGTAGCGCTTGTTGTTTGTCGTTTCTCTGATCACAAATGCAGACATGGTTTTATGTTTACGCGGCATGATGCAACGCGTAAAAAGACAGTATAAGTAATTATAATCAGTAATTATGTCCCCACTGGATGCAACAAATGCCTCGTTTGTAATGGGTTTTATTGGTTTTGTCTCGTCGCGCTGAGACACGGCATCACAGTATGGTAAGGGGCGTAACCTTTCTGTCACACGCTTGAGGTATTCGGCCAATCACAACACACTGGATAGCTGGCCAATCAGAGCACACCTCGCTTCTCAGACCGATGAGCTTTGTAAAAATCGATGCGTTTCAGAAAGGGGGGGTGTAGAGGAGAAACAATAATGTACAGTATGTGGAAAATAATGTGTTTTTTGAACCTTAAACCACATAAACACATTTCATTACACCAAATACACAAAATAATGTTATTTTTTAGCAACGTCATATGACCCCTTTAAGCAAGTTTTCTTTTATGGGTAAAATGTACCAAAAAAAAACTTTTTTTTTTTTTGAAGAAGAAGAATCCGGAATCAAAACAAGGATCCAGTTCTTCCTCTATATTCTCTAAAGTAAACATCATTGTTTTTTGTGAATCTCGTGTTAATTGAATGCAACTGTGAAATTGTATGTTCTTTTTGGAGCTTGGCAGCCACTGGTCACAATTTGCGTTCATTGTATGTTGAAAGGGCAGCTTTTATATTTCTTCTATGATAAGATCTGCATATTTCCTCAGGATTTATTTTTTTAAACGCAATCAGACATTATAGCTATGATATCCCACCACACAAATATGATATTGCTATATTGAAATTGAAAGTTCATTAGGGACTAAACCAGCAATTTTTTCTTCTCTCTTTCTTTCTCTCTGTGTGGGTGTCTTTCTTTGTCTTTCTCTGTTCTTAAAATATGAATAAAAGAATCTTGATCAGCCAGTCACAATCATTTATGACTGCCAAGTACACTTCTGTCATTATGCTGAAAGTTGCTTTGCAGCATTTTTGACCAGGAGTTAGTTTGTAATAAGAGATTGACCTGTATCTGTACTTAATTCTTGAGATTTTTCT
>NW_015539842.1:254990-268791 GCF_001515605.1 Sinocyclocheilus anshuiensis | reverse complement strand
TAGTGAATAATTACTAGGGCAAGTACTAATCTAAAGATAATTTTTAAAGTCCCAATAACCTTAAGACAAAATAAAGACAAAGATTAAAGACAATAGACAAAATAACCTTATAAAAGTCATAAACTAGATTGTTGAGTACATAGTGTATAGTATTCTGTAATAGCGTATGGTGTTTGGGACACGTCTAAAGCAAAGCTATACATGCACACAAGGAAGTAAAACCATTAAATGGCAGGTCGATGACATAACATGCCATGCATTGAACGAATGGACAAACTGGTTTAAGGCTGAGTTTGAGAAAGTGCTTTTGTTCCAGTCATGGTCCGCCCACCTTTATCGATAATATGTAAGATCGAGATGTGCTGTTCAGCATCACTGTGTTCTGGTTGAACTGTTGGGGAGAGAATCACCCGTGAATTGCTCTGCTGCAGCATTTCATCTCAGGTGAACTTACTTTTTTATTCATGCCATCTGACTCTATACTTTAAATCAAATGCTTTTGTTATGCATATTAGTTTTGTGATTTTATTTATTATTTTTTTTTATCTTATTTTGTCTACATGAACATTTTAATAATTTGTTCTGGAGGTAATCTCAGGGATTGTGGAATACTAGTTGCAATGTTTATAAAAAAATACACAACAAAGCCTTTTAAAGCATCTTCTGCACTGCAAATTAACATCTTAAATATTTTACACAATAACCTTAACAATTCCATGTTGCTTCTCACCATTTAGGAGTGCAAATATAAGAAGACAAAGCAACTATTGGCAATTATAATAGCAGTTGTTTAATGGAAATACAATGCATTTGAGATTTTCAATGAATTAATTTTACTTTTCTGAGCTACTTTATTAATTGTTTAACTGATTGGTCTTGGTGGCTTGCTATAGATGTACCAAGTCAGTTGCAATCAAGTCACCACAAAAAATAAAAAAATCGCAAGAATTTGCACGTTCCAAAATTTTGACTTGTCCTCATTTTGAATATGTATTGCTTCATATTTTGAACTCTACTCTGCTTATATTTCCTAAAAATGCCACTTGTTTTGATATTTTGTCATAAAATGCAAAGATATTTACACATTTTATTTATCTTGAGTGTCCAAATACTATTTAGTGTGCATGTATTGTTTGTTTGTTTGCTTGCGGCAGGATGCGTTGCAGGCGCCATACCACACAGTGATGCAGCTCGTCAGAATGTAATCCATACATACAAAGAAAACAAAACAAATAAGGAAGCGGGGGGGTATAGAACGTTGAAACATTTTATTACTTAGAAGTTGCTTTTTATAGGGAGACTTACAGCAGGTGAAAGAAGTATTGAACACGTCAACATTTTTCTCAGTAAATATATTTCTAAAGGTGCTGTTGACATGAAATTTTCACCAGATGTCAGCAACAACCCAAGTAATCCATACATACAAAGAAAGCAATACAAATAAGTTCAGAAATTAAGTTCTGTGTAATAAAGTAGAATGACACGGGGAAAAAAGTATTGAACACATGAAGAAAGGGAGGTGCAAAAAGGCATGGAAAGCCAAGACACCAGCTGAAATCTATCAGTAATTAGAAGGGTCAATATCACTGTGTAGGGTGCCTTTGGTGTCCTGTGCAAAACTCAATGATAACTTAGCCTAATATAACACTCCCTTTCATAGTCATTTTTTGTTAAGTTTTTACTTTTTTATATATATATTTTGTGTAGGAGGATGCATGTTATTTTGCTATGTCCCATGCACTGCTCATTAAATTTGAATGATAGTAGAATATTGTCAAATCATAAAATAAAAAAAATATATATTCTCCTATTAATATTTTATTAAATAAGAGATTACTCCATTTGAGTGTATTGATCATTTGGTTATAAAAACGATATTTTTATTTAATAAAAAAGAAGAGTTTGTCCATGTCCCTTGAATGGTTGGCCACCCTGTCGTATTGGGGAATCCGCCCCTTTAAGAAAAGGCCATCCCCTTTAGTGACATCAGGACAACAGATTTTTTGTCTCGTCAGTGGCGGGAAATTCAACGGCTGAGGTAAATTGGTGACTTTTCAATTGACAAATTTTCTTCGTATGAGTTTGCTTACTTGCTTTGCCAAAACTTAACATGTCCACCCTGTTGGCATAAAATATGCCAGAAGTTATTAGAATACAGTATTTTCATAATATGTAATTTTAAATATACCAAATTCTCTTCAAAAACCAGACTAACTATTCAGTTAGTCAATTATTATTATATTATTTTTTTTGAAGTTAAATGTTTCATTGTCATATTTTGTCATGCTTTGTGTGTTCTGCATTATGTGTCCACCCTGTCATGTGCTGGCCCACCCATCTTGATATTTAGGGGTTCAAGCAGGCAGTGCTGAAACCCTATTGAAATCGTTAGGATTCTTTTTATTTTTTATTATTATTATTCTTCTCCCCTAAAACTGATTGGTGCAGACCAAACCGTAAGGCCTAGAGACTTGAAACTTGGACAAATGATAGAGCTCAATTTGGGGAGAACCTATCAAAGTCTCAGCCCAATCGGCCAATAGGGGGCGCTACAGCGATAAAAAACGCAAAAGTGCTAATAACTCCTAAACCGCTTGTCGTAGACTCCTTGGGTCAAGGCGAATTAAAAATGGTCACTCTGATTTTGGGTCTAGGACGTCTCGTTTTTCCGCAAATTTTAATTATGTTCAAAACCTACTTTTGCGAACTAGTCCTAGGTTTTTTGCCCGATCGGAACCAAACCACTGCATAAATATTCTCTGGACAGTGAATATCAATAATTACCAAAAAAAAGTAGAAATTTCGACTTGCTGTTGCAATGGGGCGCAAAAACGTTCGAAAGTCGAGGATCAATTTTACGAAAAAGGCTATAACTCGTGAACGAAATGAGATATCTTCACCAAACTCGCTACACATGTGTATGAGCTAAATTTTTAGTCAAATGTAAAAAAAAAATTGCGCAGATCTGCCACTTGGTGGCGCTATAAGATCAAAGAAACTTTAACTAGGCAACCGTTGGTCCGATCAACTTGAAAATTGGTCTTTGTCCGAAGTGGCACAAGTGTCTATGAGGAAATTCGCGTATCTAAAAAAAAATGGCTGCCATTGGCCAAACAAATTTAAGCACCTATTTGACAAGGTTGACGGAGGTCGATCGGAACGAAACTCGGTGGGCATGTTCGACTCAGGGCCCTAAAGGTCTGTAAGAATTTTGAAAGAAATCGGCCTCTAGTTGGCGCTAACGAGTTTTTTGGCTCTGTAATCACGTGGTGTTTCAAAAATCCACACAATATGCATATCATTGGATAGGCCTCCTCATAATGAGCAACTTTTCCTCAAGAACTATTGCTGTCAATCAAATCGTTCATGACTTATAACGGTGTCATTTAGAAAAGGGGTGTGGCCAGATATACCCAAAAGCCTATAAAACCTAAACAAAAACTAAAAACTCTATGAAACTTGGTGAAAATATGTGTCAGATGACTCTTAACAAGTATGTGAAGTTTCATGGAGATTGGACCATAGGTGGCGCTATAACAGTTAAAAAGGCATCAAAAACACAATATTTGTATAGTAAATGACCTCAAATTGTAGAACATGTTCATATATTCACACAGACACTAGAGCTTCATATCATATGATAGATCTCCGAATTCTGAACAACTTTGCCTCTGAGACTAATGCTGTCAATCGAATCGTTCATTAAATATTTACAAATATGTTAAAAACCTACTTTTGCGAACTAGTCCTAGGTTTTTCGCTCAATCTCGATCAAACCACTGCAGTAATATTATCTGGACTCTCTAGAACAATAATTATCAAAAAAACCTTGAATTTTGTCCTTCAGTTACCTATTACGGGGTCATTATAAAAGGGGCGTGGTCAAATATACCTCAAAGCCCTAAAACCTAAACAAAAACTCAAAACTTTACGAAACGTGGTGAAAACATGTGTCAGATGACTCTTAACAAGCATGCAAAGTTTTATGGAGATCGGACCATAGGTGGCGCAATAACTGTTAAAAAGGTCTCAAAAACAGTATTTCTGTAGTAAATGACCTAAAATTGAAATAAAATGTTCATATATTAACTTATACACTATATCTTCATATCATTTGATAGATCTCCTCATTCTGAATAACTTTGACTCTAGGATCACTGCTGTCAATCAAATTGTTAATTAAATATTTGAGATTACTTAAAAAACCTACTTTTGTGAACTAGTCGTAGGTTTTAAACTCAAAATCAATAAAATCAGTGCAGTACTATTGTCTAGACTATCTAGGTCAATAATTATCAAAAATATGTTGAACATTTGCATTTGGACAACTATAAACTGGTCATTTTATAATATGTTCTTTACATAGTGTACCCAAAGGCCTATGAATCCTAAAATAAACGCCAAAATATCTCTCAAAACTGTGTAAAATGATGCATAATTTCATTCTAAACAAGCATGTAAAATGTATGAGCGATTGGGCAAAACAAGTAACACTATAATAGTTATAAAGGTTAAAAACACAGTGTTGTATGAGAAATTGCAATTATAACCACTAGGTGGCAGCGTGAGACAACTAATGGGCTCATTAAATGCACTGAAACAGTACTGTTCATAGGTTAGCTAAAAGATTCATGCTAAGACATTATAAAATCATTGTTATAACATTTAAAATCACATTGAGTCAAAGTTTACCATTTTGTTCATACAGACATATCAGTTTTTACAATTATGCCAGATTATGAAACCTGCGAAAACAGCGAAACCTGAAAATGACATATACACTCTTAAAAAGAGAAGACTTGCAATAAGTTTTGTGTCACCTATCATTTATTTCAAATATCTATATCTGCAACACAATGTGTGTGCATGTATGTCTGTGTATGTGTGTGTGTCTCTGTGTTTAAGTATGCTTATTGAGTATTAATAAACTAGTTTAATCATTTAATTTCAGTGTGTGTGTGTGTGTGTGTGTGTGTGTGTGTCTGTCTGTGAGCATATTCTCCATTTTGGAAGTGTTTTACTGTCAGCCATACATCCAGGTTGGCCTAGACCCTAAAATATACCACCTTAAATGCCTTTATGTGCTTGATTGCTGCTTGCAGCTATATTTTACAATAATATATTTTAAATAATAGTTCAATCATATCTATATAATCCAGTGCGTTCAATAGATAACAGTTAGGTGTGGGGGCAATAACATACAAACAAAAAACTGCATCCAAATATCACAGTTTTCTCCAAATAAGAAAAAATACATGTGCAAATTGTATGAGTTTCTTTAAAAACACATGGTTTACATAAAATCTTTTATGTATTTATAATTTGAAACCAAACAAATAACCCTGTTTAGGAAAGGCACATCATACCTTTCAGAAAATATAATTGGCATCTTAATTTAGCAATTAAAACGTGAAGATTTGCATAACGTCGCCCAAATGTTCACGCAAAGAAAGAAGGCGTAACTTTTATTCTCGCTATAGTATTGTGGCCGTCGCCGCCATGTCGTGAAGACACTGTTTCGTTGTGAAAGCGAGCCCAATGTCGTGAAGACACTGTTTCGTTGTGAAAGCGAAACTACTTTGTATTTTGTAACAGTCCTCCATAAAATGTGCTGCACACATCTGAATATTTGGGTTGAAGTGTTCTGGAACAGTGTTGTAAATACAACTTAACCACTGATTTCTAATCGTGTCCTCTTTTGGAAGACCAAACAAAGTAGTTTCGCTTTGAGTAAGCAGAGGCATGCTTGAGTGAGCAGAGACGGGCGGGCTTGGGAACGGCGTGGCCGGCGGATTCGACGAAGGAGCGGCTGGTGGGCTTGCGGCTTCTTTCTTTGCGTGAACATTTGGGCGGCGTTATGCAAATCTTCCCACATCGTGACGTAGACATGTGGGGGCGTGTTAGAACGAGCCGTTTTAGGTAGGCGTGGTTGACTCTTAACTTTTATAAAGAATATCTCTGGATTTGAGACTTTAGTCTTTGCAACTTTACAGATCTTCTTTATGCACCAAGAGCTTGTAACACTGCAAAGAGAAAGGAAAACTTGAAATCGCATCATGTGATCCCTTTAACTGAAGCAGGCTATTATTAAATTTCAGTTTCTTGACTCTGATTAAATTAATATTTTGTAGTTCAAATGTATTGTAGTAATTAACCAAGACATGGTTGTTACTTGAAAACCCCCCCCATTTACTATTCTTTGGTTTGTATACAGCCAATTTAACTTATTAAAGACCATGTCTATGCAAAAATAAAATAATTGCAAAATGATATTTAAGAATTGTTTTAATTACATTTTAATGAATGTTGCAACTGCCCCTGTGGACTGTTGCAACCGCCCCCTGTTGTAGGGTCAGTTGCAACATTTGACTTTGTCTATTCAAGTATAAATTGTATGTATATAATCATATGTGCACGTGTTACAGCAATGTGGGTGAGTAGCTGACTGATGTGACTTTATTGTATTATAATTCTGGCTTTCTAATACAAACAGTCTCTGAGAAACTAAAGCAAATGTAAAAAGTGTTGCAACCATCCCCACTCTCCCCTACTATTTATGACATGAAATAAAGCGAATGGGAAATTAAACCCAAAATTTGAGTATTGTGAGGGTTGAAATGCACTCTATGGTGATATTGACCCAGAAATCAATCCTGTCCCTTGACAGTGGAAATTAATATTAGCTGGTTCAGTCCCAACACCTACCAGGATGATGAAGATGAAACAAGGGTGGATATTTCAGCAAGACAATGATCGCAAACACAGCCAAAGAAACTCTCAATTGGTTTCAGAGAAAGAAAGTAAAGCTGCTAGAATGGCCCAGCCAATCATCTGACTTGAATCCAATAGAAATTAAGAACTACAGATCAGAGTTCATAGAAGAGGCCCACAGAACCTTCAAGATTTGAAGACTGTTTGAGTGGAAGAATGGGCCAAAATCACACCTGAGCAATGCATGCGACTATAGTTTATCCATACAGGAGGCGTCTTGAAGCTCTCATTACCAACAAAGACTTTTGTACAAAGTATTAAATAAAGTTCAGTAGTTCAGTACTTTTTCCCTGTGTCATTCCATTTTATTACACATAATATAATTTCTGAACTTATTTGTTTTCTTTGTATGTATGGATTACTTGGGTTGTTACCGACATCTGCTGAAAATTTCATGTCAACAGCACCTTTAGAAAAATGGTGACGTGTTTAATACTTAGCCTATTTTACCTGCTGTATGTTATGTAGTTATGTACATAAATAAATACATAAATATGCGCATATTTATTTACAGATCACTTTGACACTTTGGCGTCCCCAGGAGCAGTCTGCCACAATGAGGTTTCTAATCTCATTGTGTGCGTCACAACTCCTGTTGATTAACGGTAAGAGTTTTATTAAAATAGGGTCCACTTTATCATGATTTATAATGATCCTTAATTTCTTCTTCTTCCAATTCCTTACTTTTAATAATAATAATAATATAAAATGTGTTACAAACATTTTGCCATCATTTACTGCTTTTTAGCAATCGGCATTTGCACTGCAACAAACAAAAATGTGTATGTCAAACTTAGTATACATTATGTACAAAAAAGCCTCTTAAATGTGTTTGGAATGTAAAACTTTAATGTACTGCACATCTCAAAGACATTATAAAAGATCGTTAGTTCCCAGAATATCTTCATTTAGAAAAGGTTAATGCTGTCATGTGTCACTCATCATGTAGAGTCATTCGCTTCCTGCAAGTATGCTTTGAACTGCTCAGATCATATTATATTTTGATCATAACATGACTTAATTTCTATCAATATTGTGTTTGTTTGTTTTTCCATCAGTGTTTTTCATCCACATTTACTTAATTAAAATGAATTAAAGCAACAAAATTGCTGAACATTTGGTCATAACTCATTTTATTCTGTTCATTGTGTCAAACTGAAGTTTATTATTCATGTAGTCTGAACACAAATTATTTTGATTGAATTGAAACTGCTTGGGCAATGGATTTTCTTTAGTTCCCAAAATGCTTTGCATATCTGAATCAGCAGAGTATATGTTGAAATTAAGTGTTGTTTTAGGTGTTTTAATGTTAAAAAAAAATACGAATAATTAACCGTGTGTGAGTTGCGAGAGTGTGTTTGTGTGTGTGTATAGAAAATAAAACCTTTTGTATGACATGTATGAAATTATACATGTACACTACCATTCAAAAGTTTGAGGGCAGTTAGATTTTTGAAAGAAGTCTTTTATGCTTAAGCTGCATTTATTTGATAAAAAATACAGTTATTCTGTGAAATATTACAAATGAACTGTTTTCTATTTTAGTATGTTTTAAAATGTTATTTTTTCTGTGACCACAGCTGAATTTTCAGCGGTCATAACTCCAGTCTTCAGTGTCACATGATCCTTCAGAAATCATGCTGATTTGCTGCTCAAGAAACGTTTCTTTTTATCAATATTGAAAACTGTTGTGCTGCTTAATATTTTTGTGGAATCGATGATTTTTTTCAAGATTGATTAACAAAAGAGCAGCATTTATTGTTTGTATCATGTCTTTTTGTCGCTTTTTAATTTAATGCATCCTTGCTGAGTAAAAGTATTAATTTCTTAAAAACCCACTTGACAACCTTTTGAACTGTAGTGTACTGTATAACTAGATGAACACTCAACACACATTGCTCTTTCACTAACAACCCTTTTCTTCATGACAGTTGCTTTCAGCAGCAATGATCCTTGTTACAACTATGAATCTCTGGATCATACCTGGAGAGCCACAGATGAAGCTGGATTTTACATTTGTGATGAATATTTGGACTGGAACGGCTGGTACCGACTTTTCTACAATGGAATGGACATCCGAATGCCAGAACGCTGTGTGAACGCAGGCAACTGTAACGCAGATTACAGTCTGTGGCTCAATGGCTCTCACCCTCAGATAGAGGATGGAGAGGTGATCATGGAGGTCTGTGCTAGCACATTGTATGACTGCTGCTATTTCGAATCAACACCCATCAGAGTCAGAGCTTGCCCAGGCGATTACTATGTCTATGAACTTGTGAATCCACAGTATGGGTGTTCAGGATACTGCACAGGTACTGTTTTTCTAGCTTTTCAAGAATTTTTTTTTCTTTAATAAAAATTAGTTTACAGATTTAATTAAAAGTGATTTTGTTTTACCTTTTTAGATATCAGCACAATATCCTTGACAACTTCCACTTCAACTCCATCTACGTTAGGTGGATCCAGCCTTTCCATGTGTAGGTTGCTAATTAAATAATGAATCACAGACATTGAAATTTGACTGTTTTTTTTTTTTTTAACTCTCATCATTTACTCACCCTCATATCATTCTTTATTCTGTGGAACACCAAATAAATTTTGTACATTTTACATTGTATGGACAAATACACTGAGGTGTATTTCAAAATATTTGTTATGTTCCACAGAATTAGAAACGTCAAGGTTGACTTTTTTTCATCTAAGAAAAAATTGTTCTAACTCTTAACAGGTTAGAGGTTCAGACCACAACTATGGCAATAATGACAATGATGCAGATGAATGATGCTGATTTCATAATGTAGAATTTTTTCCCCCACCCACCTGATGAACATTGGCAGCCCATCAAAATCCATTTGAAGTTTGTGCCGCAGTTATGTTTACAGCTGTATTTTAATCATTTATATAAAATGAGTAATTTTATAACATTTTATGAGTATTTAAAAAATGTAATTGTCCATTAAGTGTAGAATAGACACTAATACAGAAATCATTATAATGATAGTGCTTGGTGTGAACTGGCCTTTTTAGAGTCATGAAACCGTACCAAAAGTGTTCATCAAATGTTCATATATACAGTTGAGGTCAAACGTTTACATCCCCCTTTCAGAATCTGCAAAATGTTAATTATTTTACCAAAATAAGAGGGATCATACAAAATGCATGTTATTCTTCATTTAGTACTGACCTGAATAAGATATTTCACATAAAAGATGTTTACATATAGTCCACAAGAGAAAATAATAGTTGAATTTATAAATATGACCCCGTTCAAAAGTTTACCTTGTGCCATTAACATGTGCCTTTTGTACTAAGAATCCCCTTGATTCTTAATGATAGTTGTTCATGAGTCCCTTGTTTGTCCTGAACAGTGAAACTGCCTGCTGTTCTTCAGAAAAATCCTTCAGGTCCCACAAATTCTTTGGTTTTCCAGCATTTTTGTGTATTTGAACCCTTTCCAACAATGACTGTATGATTTTGAGATCCATCTTTTCACACTGAGGACAACTGAGACAACTGAGGGACTCATATGCAACTATTACAGAAGGTTAAAATGCTCACTGATGCTCCAGAAGGAAACACAATGCAATAAGAGCTTTTTTAATTTGAAGAACAGGGTAAATTTAACTTATTTTGTCTTCCGGGAAACATGTAACTATCTTCTCTAGACTCTGAAGGGCAGTACTAAATGAAAAAATATGATATTTATGCAAAATAAGAAAAATGTGCACATCTCTGTTCTGTTCAAAAGTTTTTACATGTTGTGTACATGTAAGAACCTTCCACTGATACCAAAGCAAAATGTCAGGATTTCAAAAGACATGACTTCTTTCTTTTGGTCTCATCAGCTGCCATCGACACAGATTATGACCCATGCCACAACTACAACATTCTTGATGAATACTGGAGAAGCACACTCAATTACTGGTATCAATATGGATATATGTCTGGAAATGATGACACACTAGTTGAATGGCATGGCTGGTATCGACTCTTCATTGATGGATCGAGTGCTCAGATGCCTGAGTGGTGTTTCAGTTATATGTCATGTGGAGGTTATAGTTCTCTGTGGCTTGGTGGCCCTCATCCTGAGATAGAAGATGGAGTCGTTACTCGTGAAGTCTACGGCTCTGTTAATGACCAGTGCAGTTACTACATATCTGACCCCATTCAAGTCAAAGCTTGTCCTGGAAATTACTATGTCTACAAGCTTGAAAGTCCAAAGCCATCGATCCCAGTGCCTGTATATTGTGCAGGTACAGTTATTCTCCTTCATAACTTACAGAATTATAGTCACATTTCATATGAAAACTATTTACAGAGCTGTAAATGGTAAATGGTATTAATCATGTAGTCTTGAACATGCTTAATCCACAATAGCTATAATACACGCTTTATATTTTCACTATAGTTCCATTCAGCACTCCAAATACTGATCCCTGCTATGACTACACCAGTCTGGACGACCCTTGGCGAGCCACTGACAATTATTACAACAATTACATGTGTGATTATAATGTCAACTGGAACGGATGGTACAGGCTCTTCTACTATGGTCAGAGTGTCCAGATGCCAGATTCATGTGTTGGTTCTGGCATGTGTGGCACAGACAAACCACTTTGGCTAAACGGCCCTCACCCACAGCTGGAAGATGGAGTGGTCACTCGGCAAGTGTGCGGTTCCACATGGAATGACTGCTGTGATTACAAATCTCATCCAATAAGAGTCAAAGCTTGTCCTGGAGACTATTATGTGTATGAGTTTGTCAGGCCACTAGTGTGTTCATCTTACTGTGCAGGTAAACATATTTGCATCACGTACATGCTTTGGTTTGGAGTTTTTATTCTTTTTGGTTATGTTTGAAAATGATGGACTTTGATGTAAAACAAAAAAATGTTCCCGGCACCAGATGTCTCAAGCCTCAGCAGCCCAACATCTACAACATCACCTACAACAACAGTGGCAGTCATACTCCTAGAATCCATTACTCCGCCTGTCACAGACACAGGTATTGAACTTATAGCTAGAGAATGTTATGTAATTAGGTTTTATTTTTAGGTAAGCTCATTGGCTGTCAGCTGTTTTTTTTTCTTCTCAATAAATGGAAGCTTTACAGTTTGCCATGTATAATCAAAGACTTCAGATATAATTTATAAGGGAGTCTGGAAAAATCTTTTTAAGCTCCATTTCTAGGTTGATTTCACACCACGAGTAAAAAAAAAAAATTATATGAATTAATATATATTTTTAAATATGTTTTCACAGCCCTCCATTTTGACCCCTGCTATAGCTACACTGTGCTGGACGATCCTTGGAGAGCCACAGACAATCGATATACCTTCAATTTAATGTGTGACGCTTATGTCAGCTGGGTGGGCTGGTATCGTCTCTTCATTCATGGCCAGAGCGTTCAGATGCCAGACACATGTGTTGATCGGCTAAGCTGTGGCACTCATGCCCCACTTTGGCTAAACGGTCCACACCCACGAATTGAGGATGGAGTGGTGACCCGAGATGTCTGTGGTCACTGGTGGAATAACTGCTGTGGTTTCCAGTCAAATCCAATTAGAGTGAAAGCCTGCCCAGACAATTACTACGTCTATGAGTTTATTAGCCCAAGTTTCTGCTATGGGACCTACTGTGCAGGTAAACATATCTGCATTCACCCACGTTATGCATTACATTTATGAGTTTGCTTTTTTGCATACTGTTGAGGTAAATACATCAACATGTGCCTTTTGTACTATGTAATATATATTTTTTGCTGTTTATTAATGAAGTCATTTAATTTTGTTTTACAGATGTTAGGAATAATAGCATCAGCATTCCTACTTTCACTCCAGAGACAACTTTGGCTGGTAATGTAGTATGCTATGCCCTCTACTGACTGTTGACGTTTTGACAGGAAATGTCATAAAACAGTCAGTACAGTCTGTCAACACACCATGTGTTTGTGTTAAGACACTAGATAAATCAATGTTTGAAATTTGCAAATGCAGTACTAGTTTCTTTGCTGACTTTCATGTTGAGCTACACAATATTTATGCATTCATATTTCATTTTACTGAATTAACATGTACTGTACTGAAATGTATTGTAGGTTTACAAAATCTTTACACTTAAACCTTTTGTGTGTGTGTGTGTGTGTGTGTGTGTGTGTGTTATTTGTAACAGAGGCTTTCCGCATTGACCCCTGCTACAACTACACAGCCCTGGATGATCCTTGGAGAGCCACAGACAATCACAATTCATACAATTGTGATGCTAGTGTTAATTGGGATGGCTGGTATCGTCTCTTCATTGCAGGCCAAGATGCTCAGATGCCAGAAACATGTGTTAATCAGTTTAGCTGTGGCACTGTTGCCCCACTGTGGCTAAATGGTCAGCATCCACGAGTCGAGGATGGAGTGGTCACCCGTCATGTCTGTGGCCACTGGAACAATGACTGCTGCAATTATGTGTTTAATCCTATGAAAGTGAAAGCCTGCCCAGGAAATTATTATGTGTATGAGTTCATGAACCCAGTTTTCTGCTCTGTGGCATATTGCTCAGGTAAATATATTTACATTCAAACTTGTATAAGTGTGTTTTTGTGCTTAACTAATATTCATCCAAAACTTTACAGAAGTGACGAATATCAGATATACAGATGTCACGCCACACACCACCCCAACTGGTAATTTAATGTTCTTTGTTCTCTGACATTATTTTTTTAAACTAACAATAACACAGAATACTTAAACAATTTGCAAACAAATAATAATAATAACCTTATATATTTTAATAATGTTTCACTTTCAAAAAGATTTCCTGTTGTCACAGAAAAATATATTAGTTTTTTTATTGTTCAACCCATAATGCCATATTTGTACATATATACAGTATATACTGTGTGTGTGTATATATATATATATATATATATATATATAAAATGTGTGTGTATACACAAATAAATATATTTGTTTGTATATATACACAAAAAACAACAAAGAAATACAAACAAAAACACAACAAGATTACTTAAACATTAAGA
>NW_015539842.1:218716-253964 GCF_001515605.1 Sinocyclocheilus anshuiensis | reverse complement strand
TATATATATATATATATATATATATATATGTGTATTGTGTATACATGTGTATATATGTGTGTGTGTGTGTGTGTGTGTGTGTGTAATATATATCAATTATATAAAATGTGTGTGTATACATGTGTATATATGTGTGTGTGTGTGTGTGTGTGTGTGTGTAATATATATCAAATATATATTATATCAAATACACACACACATGCATACATACATACATACATAAGCCAAAACCCAACCCTTCACTATCACTTCTTTCATATTTGGTCTCTCAAAAGTCACAACTCCCAGCTCTGACCCATGCTTTGATTATAATGTTCTTGATGACGATTGGAGAGATTTGCGCCAGAACAGCCAGTCATACGACCATGATGACACTGCTGTTGAATGGAATGGCTGGTATCGGCTGTATTTGAATGGAGAAAGTGCTCAGCTGTCTGAGTGGTGTGTGACACTCGCAAGATGTGGTGGTGAAGTTGGACTTTATCTCAATGCTTCTCATCCACAACTTGAGGATGGGGTGGTGACCCGTGAAGTCTTGGGAAGTCGGTGGTGGAACTCCAACCAATGTGGCTATTTTAGATCTACCTCCATTCAAGTCAAAGCCTGTCCAGGAGATTATTATGTCTATAAACTTGACAAACCTGATGTGTCAATCCCTAGGCCTACATACTGTGCAGGTACTTGTGTACTGCTTTGTATAAATTACTGTTCATGATTATTCTCTTTGTGAAAAATGTATATTTTGGTATAGTGAATTTCCATTTCATGAATTCTGTATATTCTAAGAAACACAGCAATGAGACTTGAAGTCTTATTTTAATAAGCTGACACTTTTAACATTTAAACAGTGATTTCACAAACAGCCTTTTTTCTCCATATCAGTTGCATTCAACAGCATCAGTAATGATCCTTGTTACAACTATGAATCTCTGGATCGTCCCTGGAGAGCTACAGATGAAACTGGATTTTACATTTGTGATGAATCCTTCTCCTGGAATGGCTGGTACAGACTTTTTTACAATGGAGCGAACATCCGAATGCCAGAGAGCTGTGTTAATGCAGGCAGCTGTAATACACAATACAGTCTGTCGCTCGCTGGCCCTCACCCTCAGGTAGAGGATGGAGTGGTGACCATGGAGGTCTGTACAAGAACATGGACATGGTATTCCAGCTATGATTTGAAGCAAACACCCATCAGAGTTAAAGCTTGCCCAGGCGATTACTATGTTTATGAACTTGTGAATCAACCAGCATATGGGTGTTCAGGGTATTGTACAGGTAATATGTTTTCATATTATTTAATAGCTTCTTTTAACACTTTTATATTTATTTCAGTAATATGTTTCATTTCCTTTTTTTAGATGTCAGCACAATATCTCTGGTTTCCACTACAAGTCCAGCTACCAGTCCTGGATTCAGCATGACTTTGAGTACGTTTCTATAGTGAAAACTCAAAATAGTCTTTAGTCCACTGAGACTAGTTTACAAGTAGTCATGAAAAGCATGTTCTTTAAAGCGTTAAGTGATATGTGTGACAATGACATTTGCAGGGGATAGTTGAAAATTTAGGAGTGGATCAGTATCATTTTCTAGATTATAGTTTTCTAGTGTTTTTAGTTTTGTGTCCAGATGTTTAGGCCAAAATATGCCCACTCAAAAATAGGGGTGTTTGACTAATAAATAGAACAATGAAACACAGCTTGCTCTTTCCTAATTTATTTGAGATTTTATAATGTATGTTTTCTCTCTCTCTGTCTGACTCTCTGCAATCAACATAGATTATGACCCATGCTATAACTACAACATTCTTGACAATTACTGGAGAAGCACACTCTGGTATATGTCTGGATATGATGACACTCGTGTTGAATGGGATGGCTGGTATCGATTTTTCATTAATGGATCAAGTGCTCAGATGCCCGAGTGGTGTTTCAGTTATATGTCATGTGGAGGTTTTAGTTCTCTGTGGCTTGGTGGCCCTCATCCTCAGCCAGAAGATGGAGTTGTTACCCGTGAAATATATGGCTCTGTTAATGATCAGTGCAGTTCCTACACATCCAACCCCATCCAAGTCAAAGCTTGTCCTGGAAATGTCTATGTCTACAGACTTTTAAGGCCAAAACCATCAATCCCAGTGCCTGTATATTGTGCAGGTACAGTCATACCATAAATTGTATTGTCACCTTTCATTTAAAACTACACTTATAGATTTGTTGATTTTTAAATGGATTTAAACATCTTAAATGCATTTACTCCTTATATTTTCACTATAGTTTTATTTAACACTCCAAATACTGATCCCTGCTATGACTACACCAGTCTGGATGACCCCTGGAGAGCCACTGACAATTATTACAACAATTACATGTGTGATTATAATGTCAACTGGAACGGCTGGTACAGGCTCTTCTACTATGGTCAGAGTGTCCAGATGCCTGAGTCAAGTGTTGGTTCTGACATGTGTGGTACTCCTCACCCACTGTGGCTCAACGGCCCTCACCCAGAGCTAGAAGATGGAGTGGTCACACGACAAGTCTGTGGTTCCACTTGGAATGACGGCTGTGGTTACAAATCTCATCCAATACAAGTCAAAGCTTGTCCAGGAAACTATTATGTGTATGAGTTTGTCAGGCCAACATTCTGTGCATCTTACTGTGCAGGTAGTTTTTTTTTTTTTAAACATGCTTTGTTTTTGCTTTTGATATTTTAGGTTATACAATTTTTGACAGTTAAAAGTATCATTTTTACTTTACAGATGTTGCCAACCTTGCATCTACAACAACATCTGAAACAACAGTGACAATTCCACCCACAGAATCCAGTACTTTGTCTGTTACAACCTCAGGTAAAAAAAAAAAAAATGTTTTAACTCTTTCACTCATGCTCTAGAATTTTTTTTTTCTAGATATATTTTTCATGAAATTTATTTTTGCTATTTTATATTGAATGAATTAGTAGTCCAAATGTATGCTCTTGGGTAATAAAATTAGTTCTCTATGTACACTATGCTCCACTATGTTTACAATTTTTTTTAGCTATGTATAAATTCAATCTGTACCAGGCAGCTCAACAAGAAAATGTTCAAGTT
Source organism: Sinocyclocheilus anshuiensis (assembly GCF_001515605.1). Taxonomy (NCBI): domain Eukaryota; kingdom Metazoa; phylum Chordata; class Actinopteri; order Cypriniformes; family Cyprinidae; genus Sinocyclocheilus; species Sinocyclocheilus anshuiensis. The sequence continues at coordinate 250,876 of NW_015539842.1, read as the reverse complement.
AAGTAGACAAAACGTTTTAATGAAGCTCCATTTGTAGGTAAATTAAAATTAAACAAATATTGACCTAAAAAGATATGTTTAGTAACTCGGTTTATTTAGCAAATGATCCATTTATGTTGCTAATGTTTCCACAGTAGAAACTATTCCTTTTGACCCCTGCTATAACTACACTGTGCTTGATGATTCTTGGCGATCCACTAGCAATCAGCATTCCTCCTTCATAATGTGTGATGCTCATGTCAACTGGAATGGCTGGTATCGTCTCTTCATTGGTGGCCAGAGTGGTCAGATGCCACACACATGTGTTGATCAGTACAGATGTAGCACTCACGCCCCACTGTGGCTAAACGGTCAACATCCACAAGTCGAGGATGGAGTGGTCACCCGAAATATCTGTGGTCACTGGGGCAATGACTGCTGCTATTTCCAATCCAATCCCATTAAAGTGAAAGCCTGCCCAGGAAATTACTACGTCTATGAGTTTGTTCAACCAAATTTCTGCTCTGGGACCTACTGTGCAGGTAAGCACATTTGCATTTGCTCTTAAATTATATGTTTAGTTTTTTGAACTATAATTAATCATGCCATAGTCTATTGCAGAATGTAATTTGCTTTGTCTTGTATTGATCTATTTTTGGGCTGAATGTATAGCCAGATTTTTATAATGCAATACGGGTTTGAATCAATATGTGTCTAGGGAAAATTTATGGATAAAATAATTTAAAATGTACAAACCACCATCCTCACATTTAATGACCATATTGGAACATTATGGAAACTTTTTAAGGAAAAAAAAAAACCTCCTTTGTTGTAACTTTTTTTTCTCTTGACCCTCTTCTCGTAAAGCCCCAACTCCCAGCTCTGACCCATGCTCTGGTTACAATGTTCTTGATGACAGCTGGAGAGACTTGCGCACGAACTTCTACCAATCTTATTACAATGATGACAGATTTGTTGAATGGAATGGTTGGTATCGGCTGTATTTGAATGGAGAGAGTGCTCAGCTGTCTGAGTGGTGTGCGAGTTTCACAGGATGTGGTGGTGAAGTTGGACTTTATCTCAATGGCTCTCATCCAAAACCTGAGGATGGGGTGGTGACCCGTGAAGTCTTGGGGTCGTCGTCTTGGGCGTGGTGGTGGTGGTGGTGGAACGCCCGCCATTGTGGCTATTATAAATCCACCTCCATTGAAATCAAAGCCTGTCCAGGAGATTACTACGTCTATAAACTCGTCAAACCTGACATGTCAATCCCTACGCCTACGTACTGTACAGGTGCAGTTTTAACTTGTGTGTTCTTTATGGATGATTTTATTAATCCCCTATATGAAAGATTTACTCTTTGTTACAGCTCAACATTGATATACCAATACATTTATATAATATGCACAGGTAGTAACAATGTTAAACTTTTAAATGGGTCATGGATGCTTTAACCAGTTAGGCTAGACACACACAGCCATGAGATGTCGTTATTATGCATCAAGTTATATAAATGACCCTGTAATACAGCATTTAAACAGCGATTTCACTAACAACCTTTTTTTTTCTCCATATCAGTTGTTTTCAACAACATCAGTAATGATCCTTGTTACAACTATGAAAATCTGGATCGTCCCTGGCGAGCCACAAATGAAACTGGACTTTATATTTGTGATGAAAATTTCTCCTGGAACGGCTGGTACCGACTTTTTTACAATGGAATGGACATTCGAATGCAAGAGAGCTGTGTTGCTGATGGCAGCTGTAACACATATAGCAGTCTGTGGCTCAATGGTACTCACCCTCAGATTGAGGATGGAGTGGTGACAATGGAGGTCTGTGGAGGCAGATATTACGGCTGCTGTGATTTTAAATCAACACCCATCAGAGTCAAAGCCTGCCCAGGCAATTACTATGTCTATGAACTTGTAAAGCCACATTCATTTTATTGTTCAGGATACTGCACAGGTAAAATTATTCTGTAGCACTTTTTTTTATTCAATACCTTTATATTGTTCGATCAGTCTCTTAAAATTCCCTCTTTCAGATGCCAGCACTATATCAACAACTTTTTCCTCTACAAGTCCCGTTACATTTATGGGGTCCAGCATGAGTAGGTTTTTTACAGTCAAAATAATATTTCATCTTAGTTCAAAGGATAATACATATGAAATCTTGTTTTTAAGACATTTAGTAAAATGTTTGAAAATAATTAATTACAGCATTTGTTACATATACTGTTAGAAAGATATTGGTAATTTAAAAAAAAATGTTCTCCTCTATGTTATTTCATTTGTTATTGTTTAATTATTTATTTAATTTACTGTGTTTCTGTCTATCTGAGTTAATATGAATGGGGGGATTGTGGAAGGGATTAATAATTGACAATATCCTACTGTTCAGCTTGTTATCATTATTTCAATGTCAATCCCTACGCCTACGTACTGTACAGGTGCAGTTTTAACTTGTGTGTTCTTTATGGATGATTTTATTAATCCCCTATATGAAAGATTTACTCTTTGTTACAGCTCAACATTGATATACCAATACATTTATATAATATGCACAGGTAGTAACAATGTTAAACTTTTAAATGGGTCATGGATGCTTTAACCAGTTAGGCTAGACACACACAGCCATGAGATGTCGTTATTATGCATCAAGTTATATAAATGACCCTGTAATACAGCATTTAAACAGCGATTTCACTAACAACCTTTTTTTTTCTCCATATCAGTTGTTTTCAACAACATCAGTAATGATCCTTGTTACAACTATGAAAATCTGGATCGTCCCTGGCGAGCCACAAATGAAACTGGACTTTATATTTGTGATGAAAATTTCTCCTGGAACGGCTGGTACCGACTTTTTTACAATGGAATGGACATTCGAATGCAAGAGAGCTGTGTTGCTGATGGCAGCTGTAACACATATAGCAGTCTGTGGCTCAATGGTACTCACCCTCAGATTGAGGATGGAGTGGTGACAATGGAGGTCTGTGGAGGCAGATATTACGGCTGCTGTGATTTTAAATCAACACCCATCAGAGTCAAAGCCTGCCCAGGCAATTACTATGTCTATGAACTTGTAAAGCCACATTCATTTTATTGTTCAGGATACTGCACAGGTAAAATTATTCTGTAGCACTTTTTTTTATTCAATACCTTTATATTGTTCGATCAGTCTCTTAAAATTCCCTCTTTCAGATGCCAGCACTATATCAACAACTTTTTCCTCTACAAGTCCCGTTACATTTATGGGGTCCAGCATGAGTAGGTTTTTTACAGTCAAAATAATATTTCATCTTAGTTCAAAGGATAATACATATGAAATCTTGTTTTTAAGACATTTAGTAAAATGTTTGAAAATAATTAATTACAGCATTTGTTACATATACTGTTAGAAAGATATTGGTAATTTAAAAAAAAATGTTCTCCTCTATGTTATTTCATTTGTTATTGTTTAATTATTTATTTAATTTACTGTGTTTCTGTCTATCTGAGTTAATATGAATGGGGGGATTGTGGAAGGGATTAATAATTGACAATATCCTACTGTTCAGCTTGTTATCATTATTTCAATCTGTATTGTCACACAAAATACCAATAAAAAGATTTGAAGTAAAAAAAATTCTCGGTTTATAATAAAGAGCTAATGGCATGCAGTACAAAGTAGCTCAGATAGACTTTTGACTGCTAACATGAACATTGCCTTATGAATTCATTTATTTATTTTTCCGATTTCTGTCTTATCAGCTGCTATCAACACAGATTTTGATCCGTGCTATGACTACAACATTCTTGACAACTCGTGGAGAAGCACACTCAATCTCTGGTATCAATATGCACATGATGACACTCTAGTTGAATGGCATGGCTGGTATCGACTCTTCATTGATGGATCGAGTGCTCAGATGCCTGAGTGGTGTTTCAGTTATATGTCATGTGGAGGTTATAGTTCTCTGTGGCTTGGTGGCCCTCATCCTGAGATAGAAGATGGAGTCGTTACTCGTGAAGTCTACGGCTCTGTTAATGACCAGTGCAGTTACTACAGATCAGACCCCATTCAAGTCAAAGCTTGTCCTGGAAATTATTATGTCTACAAAATTAAAAGGCCAAAGGTATTGATCCCAGCCCCTACATATTGTGCAGGTACAGTAATTCTTCTACATCTGTCACATGCTTATTATGAGCTAAATTTTGAGCTTTGATGTAACGCCTGCATTTACAGACTTGCTAAAGAATAATGTATTTACAATGGAAAGGATTTGTGTTTGTTTTTGAAGAAATCTTAACACCTTTTTACTTTTCCTAAAACAGTTGCTTTCACCACTCCAAGTGCTGACCCTTGCTACAACTATAACAGTCTAGATGAACCCCAGAGAGCCACCATCAGCCCACACTACGATAAATATTATTACTATGGAATATGTGATTATAATTACAACTGGAACGGCTGGTACAGGTTGTTCTACAATGGTCAGAGTGTCCAGATGCCAGATTCATGTGTTGGTTATGGCATGTGTGGCACTCCTTCCCCACTGTGGCTCAACGGCCCTCACCCACAGCTAGAAGATGGAGTGGTCACTCGGCAAGTGTGCGTTTCCACATGGAATGACTGCTGTGGTCACAAATCTCATCCCATACGAGTCAAAGCTTGTCCAGGAAACTATTATGTGTATGAGTTTGTCAGGCCAACATTCTGCTCTGCATATTGTGCAGGTAGAGCATAAGTACTTCATATTTTTGTTTGAAAAGTGTTTCATACATATATTTTACAGTTTGCTTATATTTTTCTTCACAGAAGTTAATGTCACACATACAACAACAAGATCAAATATTTCCTCAGGTATTTTAACAATTTAAACAAAAATAATGTAACTATGACATCACATGGTGACAGAACATTGAAACATTAGTAGCCAAATAGTATTTTATACCTTACACTATATGTGCTGTGATATATGTGAGCTTTATACCCAAAAAACAGTATACCATACAGTACACCATATTTTTCTGGCTATACCACTGTTGCAGGACCATTTTATCCATTTGGAGCTGGCGACACAGAGAATGATCGTTCTGATGATGGGATTTCACCACTGATTTCCCTTCTGCAGCCATTTAGATTTTTTGGACAGACATATAACCAATTATATGTAAGTGAATCTGGTATTATTTTGTTTAAATCACCATGGCACTCATACTGAGTTACAAGTGATTTAACTTTTGAATGATCGAAATAGTTTTGCGCCCTCATGAATATAGCAAGTTTCAACACTTCTCAAACCTGTCCTGGAGTACCCCCAGCCCTGCATATATTGTATGTCTCCCTCATCTATCACACCTTATTCAACTCATCAGCTCATTAGTGGAGACTGCAAGACCTGAAGTGGGTTTGTCAGATATAAGGAGACATACAAAATGTGCAGTGCTGGGGATACTTCATGGAGAGTTTTGAAAACCACTGCTTTAGTCTATTTGTAACTCTTAACCTGTACCATATAAAGTTTAGGATAGTAAATGATGGCTGTGTTGCTGCTTGGTTGGATTATTATTATTAAAAGTGTTGTGCATATTATAATCCTTTATTTCAGATCAACAACAATGGATACTTGACTTTTGATTGGCCATGGTACAGCTACTTTCCATACCAGTTCCCAGGTTATGGTGGAGAAGACCTCATCGCTCCATTCTGGACAGATATTGATAACCGGGGCAATGGTTTTATTTCATATCGTCAGTACTCCTCTGGCAGTGTTCTTACAGAGGCCACACAAGACATTAACCAATACTTCCCTGATTTGAGTTTTTCTGCTACTTGGGTCTTTGTTGCAACATGGGACAGAGTTGCATATTATCCATATTCAGGAACCGTAAGAAATCCAATCTGGTTTTGTAAAATCCTGTTCTTTTTTAATATCATATTTGATATTATAAAAATCTAAATTGATGTAACCCACCATAGAATAAAATAATGCACATTGTATGATTACTGCTTTTTGTGATTTTTAGCAAACTTGTGTTGGCCAGCACATGATTTTTTAAATTTGTATTTTTCAGGAAACATCTTTCCAGGTGATGTTGATTTCAGATGGGCATTTCTCATTTGTTTTGTTTAATTATGGAACAATTGCTCCAACTCAAAGATATGTACAGGTGTGCACTGACGTGACTAGTTGAAACTATTCCAATTTACTAACTGAAATAGAAACTAACATTTTCTTTTGGTCACTTATTGTAGGCTGGTTATGACACCATCAGCTCTACATACCACTTTTCAATTACTGGATCACTACAGTATAACATCACAAGCTTAACATACAGCAGCAATGTCAATGTGCCAGGCAGATGGGTCTTCAGAACAGATCATGGATCATGGGGTTGTCAGTTTAATGGTATGGTTTTTCTGTCCTCTTAAACTAATTAAATTATTTGCTATTTGCAGTAACCCTCAATAGACACTTTTCATTTCACTTTAGCTTATTGGTAAACCTTTAACAAAAAAATCTTGTTAAAAGTAGTTTTAGGTGTTTGATCTCCTAACATACAACAATATTGAGTTCTAAGCAATGTGAAACAATACTTTATTGTAGGTGTTCCAGTGCAGCTTGAAGATTCTTTCTGGAGTGATGCCACCTGCCAGCAGAGATGCACCTGCACCAGCAGTGGCCTCCAGTGTAGCCACGAGCCCTGCACTTACTCCCAAGCCTGCCGTCCAGCAGCCTTCCAATACTCTTGCCAGAATATTCAACGGCAAACCTGTACTATCTCTGGTGATCCTCACTACTACACCTTTGACTATCAGGTTTTTCACTTTCAAGGGACCTGCACTTATGTTCTATCTGAGGTTAGCCTTTCTCTATAATTTATATGGGTTTCTATTTTTTTTTTTGTATGAATCAGCTAGTAATCCTTGAAGCTTTATTTCAGGCTTGTGGCAATGGTTTGCCATATTATCGCATTGAGGGCAAAAATGAGCATCGGGGCAGCACGCATGTGTCATGGACGCGGATGGTCAGAGTTTTTGTCTATGATGAAGTAATTGAACTGGTCAAGGATCACTATTATGAAGCGAGGGTTAGTATGACAATTTGCTTTAATTGTCACTTGAAATCAGCCTTCTGCTTATTATTCTAATTCCGTCTTTTTCTGAAATTGTCCAGGTTAATGGAAGCTTTGCAGCAACGCCATTCACCCTTCGCAATGGCTCCATCCAGGTCTATCGGTCAGGTTTTTCCTTGGCCATCAGCACAGACTTTGGTCTTCTTGTTACATATGATGCATACAGCTACGTCAGCATCTCTGTACCATATGACTATTTTAATTCCACCTGTGGTCTGTGTGGAAACTTTAACCTGCATCCCGAAGATGACTTCCGTTCACCCAGTGGTGAGATCTTCAGCTCAGATGTGGACTTTGCTAACAGCTGGAAGGTACAAAGTGACACAGATCCTGAATGCCATAATGTCAGGTGCACAGGTCTGGCTTGTGCTGTTTGTACCACAGATGAAATGACTTTGTACAGTGACAGCAACCACTGTGGAATCCTAGAAGATGTTGTCGGTCCTTTTGCTGATTGCCACCCTGTTCATGCACCACAGACCTACATAGAGAACTGTGTGTATGATCTTTGCTTGGGAGGAGGGTACCAGCCCATTCTGTGCCAGGCTCTCAATGTGTATGCTACTCAGTGCCAACAGCAGGGTGTACAACTTGGTCAGTGGAGACAGCAGGGCTTCTGTGGTAGGTATCTTGTTGAGATGGATGATTAGAAACATTTTTCTTGCTGTATATTCTTTATTTTATTTCTATATTTTCAGAAATTCAATGCCCTGTACACAGTCATTTTGAGCCTCAAGGAACAGGTTGTCCTGCGACTTGCAGTAATCCTTCTGCCCCAATGAACTGTCCCTTGCCCAGTCAGGAAAGCTGTATCTGTGATCCTGGGTACATCCTGAGCGCTGCTTATGTTCTATCTGAGGTTAGCCTTTCTCTATAATTTATATGGGTTTCTATTTTTTTTTTTGTATGAATCAGCTAGTAATCCTTGAAGCTTTATTTCAGGCTTGTGGCAATGGTTTGCCATATTATCGCATTGAGGGCAAAAATGAGCATCGGGGCAGCACGCATGTGTCATGGACGCGGATGGTCAGAGTTTTTGTCTATGATGAAGTAATTGAACTGGTCAAGGATCACTATTATGAAGCGAGGGTTAGTATGACAATTTGCTTTAATTGTCACTTGAAATCAGCCTTCTGCTTATTATTCTAATTCCGTCTTTTTCTGAAATTGTCCAGGTTAATGGAAGCTTTGCAGCAACGCCATTCACCCTTCGCAATGGCTCCATCCAGGTCTATCGGTCAGGTTTTTCCTTGGCCATCAGCACAGACTTTGGTCTGGTTGTTACATATGATGCATACAGCTACGTCAGCATCTCTGTACCATATGACTATTTTAATTCCACCTGTGGTCTGTGTGGAAACTTTAACCTGCTTCCCGAAGATGACTTCCGTTCACCCAGTGGTGAGATCTTGAGCTCAGATGTGGACTTTGCTAACAGCTGGAAGGTACAAAGTGACACAGATCCTGAATGCCATAATGTCAGGTGCACAGGTCTGGCTTGTGCTGTTTGTACCACAGATGAAATGACTTTGTACAGTGACAGCAACCACTGTGGAATCCTAGAAGATGTTGTCGGTCCTTTTGCTGATTGCCACCCTGTTCATGCACCACAGACCTACATAGAGAACTGTGTGTATGATCTTTGCTTGGGAGGAGGGTACCAGCCCATTCTGTGCCAGGCTCTCAATGTGTATGCTACTCAGTGCCAACAGCAGGGTGTACAACTTGGTCAATGGAGACAGCAGGGCTTCTGTGGTAGGCATAGTTTTGTGATGAATGATTTCAATAGAGCAAATTAGATCTCAGTCCAAATGAAAAGATTACAATAATTTATGCATATTCTTTATTTTATTTCTCTATTTTCAGAAATTCAGTGCCCTGTACACAGTCATTTTGAGCCTCAAGGAACAGGTTGTCCTGCGACTTGCAGTAATCCTTCTGCCCCAATGAACTGTCCCTTGCCCAGTCAGGAAAGCTGTATCTGTGATCCTGGGTACATCCTGAGCGCTGGAGAGTGTGTGCCTGAAGCAAACTGTGGCTGCATCTTTGAGGGCTTCTATTACGCTGAAGGACAGTCAGTGGTGTTGGATGGTGACTGTGGGAGACAGTGTGTGTGCAGCAGCATGTCGATGACCTGCCATCAGCACCAGTGTGGTCCAGCAGAGGTGTGTGGAGTCCATGATGGTGTGAGAGGCTGCAGGCCCACCGGCTATGCTACCTGCTCGGTTGAAGACCTCGGGTCATATCACACCTTCGATGGACAAAGTTTCAGATACCCCGGAGCATGCGGACTGACCCTTTCTAGGGTGATGGGGCCATCCTCACTACCACACTTTGTGTTGACGGTGGAGAAAGTACCCAGAGGCCTTCAAGACTTTTCCAGGGTTCTGAAGTTTGAGGCAGAAGGAATTCAGGTCACCATCCAAATGGGAGAGGGCAGCAATGTAAAGGTAAGGCAAAATAATAAATCACTAAGCTGTTACTCAGTCCAAGAGCATAATTGCATTATTTTTCAAATTCATACGCTAGATGGAAAGTCTCCTGACACTGTTTATCACTCTTTTCAGGTGGATGGACAGATGGTCGGTCTGCCTATCAGTGTTGGCTCTGGTCAAATCCGCATTTATCACAGCAGTGTGAGAGGTTTTGTTTTGGAAACAAACTTTGGGGTGACTGTAAGAGCTGACTGGCCACACATTGTCCGAATTACGGCACCAAGCACATATAGTGGCACACTTGGAGGTCTGTGTGGGAACTTGAATGGAGACATTGCCGATGAGTTTTATACTCCAGATGCTGTCCTGTTAAATGACACTCAGCTGTTTGCGGACAGTTGGCGTGATGGTTCCCTATCAGCTCACTGTGAGGACCCAAATGACAGCTGGGAAACAGGACATTATCAGAACAGCAGCCAGTTCATTGAACATTGTAGCATAATGGCCAAGCATGATGGACCATTTGCTGAGTGCAGCAGAGCAATAGATCCTCAGCAACGGATTGCAGATTGCGTTCAGCTGCTGGAGCAGACACAAGGTGCCAGAGAGGCTCTATGTGAGGCTTTGCGAGGTTACACTCTACTTTGCCAACAGAATGGCATTGCAGTAGAAGAGTGGAGGATTGCCACCCACTGTGGTAAGCATCAAGTGTTGGATCTGCTGATCTACAACTGGATTTCATGAAGTTGAAATTTGCTTATCCTTTCTACCATTGTCATTATGCTTTTGTAATTCCAGATCCCAGCTGTCCAGCAAATTCCCATTATGTTGTATGCGGCACATCCTGTCCTGCATCCTGCCCCAGCCTCTCCTTTCCATTTCAGTGCACATTGCAATGCCAGGAGGGATGCCAGTGTAATGATGGAAATGTGTTGAATGGAGATCGTTGTGTGCCTCCCGTAGGTTGTGGTTGCTACCACTCTGGGCGTTATCGGCAGGCTGGAGAGACGTTCTGGCATGGTGAAGAGTGCCAGTTCTTGTGTGTTTGTGATGGAATCACTGGAAATGTTCATTGCACACCATCTTCTTGCAGTAAGGTGGAGGTCTGCCATGTGTTGGACGGCGAGTACGGCTGCCATCCTCTGCCGCACGCTCGTTGCTCTGCTTCAGGAGACCCCCACTACATGTCTTTTGATAAATCCTACTTTGACTTCCAGGGCACATGCCGCTATGTGCTAGCCACAGTATGTAATGACACTACTGGGCTTCCGCACTTCCAGGTGGATGCAAGGAACGAGGAATGGCATGGACTCCCAGTGTCAATTACTGTTGAAATTTTTGTCAATGTCTCTGGGCATTTTGTGCACATGTCACGGGACATGAACCGTCAGTTTACTGTTGAGGTAATCAAGCATTGTAGGTGATAGATAAAAACACAAATATTAATGATAATTTTGTGTTATTGTTATGATGCCATGATCTACAACAAATCAACTCTTCAAACAATTTCACTCTGGTATTACTCTGGAGAACACACCCAGAAGTGCACTTGTTTTCAAGCCTTATTGTATTTAGTCATGTATCAGCAATATTGGCTGCTTAGCTTTAAAACAAGCTATTGTTTTATTCTCTTTTCAATCAGGTTGATGGAGAGACCAGAAACCTCCCCATTCTGCTTGACTCTGGACGGGTATCTGTGTACTCCAGCGCACAGTACATATTTGTATCAACTGACTTTGGTTTGAGCGTTGGTTATAGTGGCTCCTGGGCGGTGGACATCATCGTACCAGCGGACTATGGTGGGGTTACGTGTGGCATCTGTGGAAACTTCAACGGCCAGAGTAATGATGACTTCATGACTCCTTCAGGTGCTCTGGTGCGCTCAGCAGACCAGTTTGGAGCAAGTTGGAGGGTTGAGGACGAGCTGCCATGCAATGATGGGTGTGGTAACAATTGCCCTTTGTGCCAGGATCAGACAACCTCCCGTTCCCTGTGTGACATCATCAGGTCCAGTGAGGGCCCCTTTAGTTTCTGCCATGTTTATGTCGATCCTCAAGCCTACTTTGATGACTGTGTGTTCGATGTTTGCCTTTCTGGAAACCGTAATGATGTCCTGTGTCGCTCGATCCAAACCTATGCGAGTGCCTGTCAATCTAACAATGCTGTTATCTACCCCTGGAGAGAAAGCGCATCCTGTGGTGAGTGAGATAATTTCCGTTAGTGTGTAATTAACTTGAAAAAATAGAATAAATTTTTAAGACAGGCTTGACATAAATACAAATGTTACATTTCCAGTCATAACCTGCCCAGAGAACAGCCACTATGAGTTGTGTGGCACAGACTGTGGTCATACTTGCGCCAGCAACATTGATGCTAGTTGTCAACACACCTGCTCAGAGGGATGTTTCTGTGATGATGGGTTGGTGAGGAGTGGAGGACTCTGTGTCCCAGTGGAGCAGTGTGGCTGCTTGCATACTGGATTCTACTTTAATGTGAGGACTGAAACTCTGTTTAGACAAAGCTTTATTAGATTTCACAAGATCGGAGCCTTGTATGTAGTATATCAATATTAAAACAACTCGTATATACTCTGTTCTGGAAATGTAAAGTTGATCATTTTGTGGTATAATTTCATAGGTTGGCAATCAATTCTGGAATGAAGAATGTTCCCAACTCTGTGAATGTTTTGCTCCAAATGATTTGCGCTGCTCTGATTCATCATGCCCATCGACGATGGAGTGTACGGTCAGAAATGGACTACGTGGCTGCTATGGTCAGTACACGTGTTTGATATCTCTTATGTGAACTTTTCTTTGTTGCATCAGCTAAACATTCACTTTAGAGTGGATTGTGCCACAGCATTGTGCCGTATAGGGATATCAGAATTGCCAATTAATGTAACTAATGTAATTAATGTCTTTTTCATGTTATTTTCTCTGTGCAGATGAGAGCACCACATACATCACCACCACCAGATCAAGCCTTCCCTCAGGTATTTTTTTAAAAATGCAAAGAAAAAAAAAACATCATAAATAAAAATAAATCATGTTATATCAGTGATGGCATGAATTTGTTTACTAATAAAATCTTACAAGCCTTTTTTTATTTTTTTAAATTCTTTTATTTTTTAAAATTTTTTTTTAAACATTTCTTTGTAATGTTGTCTCAGAGGTTGTTAGCTTGGTTCATTTTATTTTTATTTTTTTTTTATTTAAGAACTCTTTCAAATCTTTATGGAGAAAGTTAATGGGAAAAATAAATAGGAAAAATACTTCCAGAAGCAGAGTTGGTGAAGAAACGGAGAAAAAGTCATTATTGCACACTACAGTGATATCAGATTTGGCATGTAATGTGAACATTTTTTAAAATTTTTTTTTCTCTTTTGTAGAGGAGAGCACCATTAACATGACCACCACCAGACCAATCCCCCCAGGTATTTTTGAAACAATTTGGAAAAATAAATAAATGAATAATAATAAACATTAAATGTAAATTCATGAATTTCCACAGCTGTGTTTTATCCATTTGGAGCTGGAGACATAGAGAATGATCGTTCTGATGATGGGAGTTCATCTGTGATCTATCTTCTGCACCATTTCATATTTTTTGGACAAACGTATAGTCAAATATATGTAAGTCTGTGTACATGAATGAAATAAATCAGAAAATAATGATTACTTGCATTATTTATTTATTGTTTATGTACTTATTTTGTTTAAATATAAAAATAAATTGAAATATTACGGTTTCATTAATAGTCTTGTAGCCTATTTCATAGTTAATGCTGTCCCTGATCCCACATGAATCTTGCCACACTGAATCTTACATATTTTAAAAGAAAATGTGTGTGATGAGACGTCTTTATCTGTTTCAGGTCAACAACAACGGACACTTGACTTTTAATGGACAATTTCACAGCTACACTCCATACCAGTTCCCAGGTTATGGTGAAATAGACCTCATTGCTCCATTCTGGACAGATATTGATAACGAGGGCAATGGTGTTATTTCATATCGTCAGTACACGTCTGGCAGTGTTCTTACAGAGGCCACACAAGACATTAACCAATACTTTCCTGAACTGAGCTTCTCTGCTACTTGGGTCTTTGTAGCAACATGGGACAGAGTTGCATATTTCCCTCTGTCAGGAACAGTAAGAATCCCCGCTTGATTTTGTTTAATCTTCTTGGCTTTGCAATACATTATATGATTATTGTGACATCTGGAAAACTTGTACTGACTAGGACTTTTACCATGGTCTTTTTTCAGGAAACATCTTTCCAAGTGGTTTTGATTTCAGATGGCCATTACACATTTGTTTTGATGAATTATGGAACAATTGCTCCAAAAGATTATGTACAGGTGTGTACAACATGGTAAATAAAATATAGAGATTTAGAAGACAATTTAAATAAGATGCTGAAAGTGTTTTATCATAATTTATCACAGGCTGGTTATGACACCATCAACTCCAGATACCATTTCTCAATTCCTGGATCATTCTCGAATAACATCACAAACTTGACATACAGCAGCAATGTCAATGTGCCAGGCAGATGGGCTTTCAGAACAGATCATGGATCACGGGGTTGTCAGTTTAATGGTAATGTTTTTGCTATTCTCCTGAAGTGCTTTTATTTATTCCCTTAACATCCAGTAATTTTGAGTTAAAAGCTATGTGAAACTGCTGTTTTGTAGGTATTCCAGTGCAGTTCGAAGACTCTTTCTGGAGTGATACCACCTGCCAGCAGAGATGCACCTGCACCAGCAGTGGCCTCCAGTGTAGCCACGAGCCCTGCAGTTACTCCCAAGCCTGCCGTCCAGCAGCCTTCCAATACTCTTGCCAGAACATCCAACGGCAAACCTGTACCATCTCTGGTGATCCTCACTACTACACCTTTGACTATCAGGTTTTTCACTTTCAAGGAACCTGCACTTATGTTCTCTCTGAGGTTAGTCGTTCTCCACTGCAGGATTAAGCAACTTTGCTCCTGGAGAGCTACCATCCTGCAGACTTCAGTTCCAACCTTGCTTCAACACACTTGCCTATGCTGTAATTTTCTAGTAACCCTGAACATCTTGATTAGCTGGTTCAGGTGTGCTTGACTGGGTTGGAGCTCAACTCTCCAAGATGTAGCTCTCCAACGGCAAGGTTGGCTACCCCTACTCTATCATTTCTATGGCTTTCTGTTTATTATATAATAAGTAGAAATCAGTTGGTAATCCTTGACACTTTTAGGCCTGTGGCAGCAGTTTGCCATACTATCGCATTGAGGGCAAAAACGAGCATCGGGGCAGCACGCATGTGTCATGGACGCGGATGGTCAGAGTGTTTGTCTATGATGAAGTAATTGAACTGGTCAAGGATCACTATTATGACGCAAGGGTTAGTATGACTATATTGCTGTAATTCTCACTTAAATGCTGTTATTTTCCTAATCTCCTCTTTTTCCAACTTTGAGTAGGTTAATGGAAGTTTTGCAGCAACGCCATTCACCCTCCGCAATGGCTCCATCCAGGTCTATCGGTCAGGTTTTTCCTTGGCCATCAGCACAGACTTTGGTCTGGTTGTTACATATGATGCATACAGCTACGTCAGCATCTCTGTACCATATGACTATTTTAATTCCACCTGTGGTCTGTGTGGAAACTTTAACCTGCTTCCCGAAGATGACTTCCGTTCACCCAGTGGTGAGATCTTGAGCTCAGATGTGGACTTTGCTAACAGCTGGAAGGTACAAAGTGACACAGATCCTGAATGCCATAATGTCAGGTGCACAGGTCTGGCTTGTGCTGTTTGTACCACAGATGAAATGACTTTGTACAGTGACAGCAACCATTGTGGAATCCTAGAAGATGTTTTCGGCCCTTTTGGCGCATGCCACTCTGTGCATGCGCCACAGACCTACATAGAGAACTGTGTGTATGACCTTTGCTTGGGCGGAGGGTACCTGCCCATTCTGTGCCAGGCTCTCAATGTGTATGCTACTCAGTGCCAACAGCAGGGTGTACAACTTGGTCAATGGAGACAGCAGGGCTTCTGTGGTAGGCATAGTTTTGTGATGAATGATTTCAATAGAGCAAATTAGATCTCAGTCCAAATGAAAAGATTACAATAATTTATGCATATTCTTTATTTTATTTCTCTATTTTCAGAAATTCAGTGCCCTGTACACAGTCATTTTGAGCCTCAAGGAACAGGTTGTCCTGCGACTTGCAGTAATCCGTCTGCCCCAATGAACTGTCCCTTGCCCAGTCAGGAAAGCTGTATCTGTGATCCTGGGTACATCCTGAGTGCTGGAGAGTGTGTGCCTGAAGCAAACTGTGGCTGCATCTTTGAGGGCTTCTATTACGCTGAAGGACAGTCAGTGGTGTTGGATGGTGACTGTGGGAGACAGTGTGTGTGCAGCAGCATGTCGATGACCTGCCATCAGCACCAGTGTGGTCCAGCAGAGGTGTGTGGAGTCCATGATGGTGTGAGAGGCTGCAGGCCCACCGGCTATGCTACCTGCTCGGTTGAAGACCTCGGGTCATATCACACCTTCGATGGACAAAGTTTCAGATACCCCGGAGCATGCGGACTGACCCTTTCTAGGGTGATGGGGCCATCCTCACTACCACACTTTGTGTTGACGGTGGAGAAAGTACCCAGAGGCCTTCAAGACTTTTCCAGGGTTTTGAAGTTTGAGGCAGACGGAATTCAGGTCTCCATCGAAATGGGAGAGGGCAGCAATGTAAACGTAAGGCAAAATATGAAATCACTAAGCTGTTACTCAGTCCAAGAGCATAATTGCATTATTTTTCAAATTCATACGCTAGATGGAAAGTCTCCTGACACTGTTTATCACTCTTTTCAGGTGGATGGACAGATGGTTAATCTGCCTGTCAGTGTTGGCTCTGGGCAAATCCGCATTTATCACAGTAGTGTGAGGGGTTTTGTTTTGGAAACAAACTTTGGGGTGACTGTAAGAGCTGACTGGCCACACATTGTCCGAATTACGGCACCAAGCACATATAGTGGCACACTTGGAGGTCTGTGTGGGAACTTCAATGAGGACATTGCCGATGAGTTTTACACTCCAGATACTGTTCTGTTGAATGACACACAGCTGTTTGCGGACAGCTGGCGTGATGGTTCCCTATCAGCCCACTGTGAGGACCCAAATGACAGCTGGGAAACAGGACATTATCAGAACAGCAGCCAGTTCATTGAACATTGTAGTATCATGGCCAAGCATGATGGACCATTTGTTGAGTGCAGCAGAGTAATAGATCCTCAGCAACGGATTGCAGATTGCGTTCAGCTGCTGGAACAGACACAAGGTGCCAGAGAGGCTCTATGTGAGGTTCTGCGAGGTTACACTCTACTTTGTCAACAGAATGGCATTGCAGTAGAAGAGTGGAGGTTTGCCACCCACTGTGGTAAGCATCAAGTGTTGGATCTGCTGATCTACAACTGGATTTCATGAAGCTGAAATTTGCTTATATTTTCTACCATTGTCATTATGCTTTTGTAATTCCAGATCCCAGCTGTCCAGCAAATTCCCATTATGTTGTATGCGGCACATCCTGTCCTGCATCCTGCCCCAGCCTCTCCTTTCCATTTCAGTGTGCATTGCAGTGCCAGGAGGGATGCCAGTGTAATGACGGAAATGTGTTGAATGGAGATCATTGTGTGCCTCCCGTGGGTTGTGGTTGCTACCACTCTGGGCGTTATCGGCAGGCTGGAGAGACGTTCTGGCATGGTGAAGAGTGCCAGTTCTTGTGTGTTTGTGATGGAATCACTGGAAATGTTCACTGCACACCATCTTCTTGCAGTGAGGTGGAGGTCTGCCATGTGTTGGATGGCGAGTACGGCTGCCATCCTCGGCCGCACGCTCGTTGCTCTGCTTCAGGAGACCCCCACTACATGTCTTTTGATAAATCCTACTTTGACTTCCAGGGCACATGCCGCTATGTGCTAGCCACAGTATGTAATGACACTACTGGGCTTCCGCACTTCCAGGTGGATGCAAGGAACGAGGCATGGCATGGACTCCCAGTGTCAATTACTGTTGAAATTTTTGTCAATGTCTCTGGGCATCTTGTGCACATGTCACGGGACATGAACCGTCAGTTTACTGTTGAGGTAATCAAGCATTATAGGTGATAGATAAAAACATAAATATTAATGATAATTTTGTGTGATTGTTATGATGCCATGATCTACAACAAATCTGCTCTTCAAACAATTTCCCTCTGGTATTACTCTGGAGAACACACCCAGAAGTGCACTTGTTTTCAAGCCTTATTGTATTTAGTCATGTATCAGCAATATTGCCTGCTTAGCTTTAAAACAAGCTATTGTTTTATTCTATTTTCAATCAGGTTGATGGAGAGACCAGAAACCTCCCCATCCTGCTTGACTCTGGACGGGTGTCTGTGTACTCCAGCGCACAGTACATATTTGTATCAACTGACTTTGGTTTGAGCATTGGTTATAGTGGCTCCTGGGCGGTGGACATCATCGTACCAGCGGAGTACAGTGGGGTTACGTGTGGCATCTGTGGAAACTTCAACGGCCAGAGTAATGATGACTTCATGACTCCTTCAGGTGCTCTGGTGCGCTCAGCAGACCAGTTTGGAGCAAGTTGGAGGGTTGAGGACGAGCTGCCATGCAATGATGGGTGTGGTAACAATTGCCCTTTGTGCCAGGATCAGACAACCTCCCGTTCCCTGTGTGACATCATCAGGTCCAGTGAGGGCCCCTTTAGTTTCTGCCATGTTTATGTCGATCCTCAAGCCTACTTTGATGACTGTGTGTTCGATGTTTGCCTTTCTGGAAACCGTAATGATGTCCTGTGTCACTCGATCCAAACCTATGCGAGTGCCTGTCAATCTAACAATGCCGTTATCTACCCCTGGAGAGAAAGCACATCCTGTGGTGAGTGAGATAATTTCCGTTAGTGTGTAATTAACTTGAAAAAATAGAATACATTTTTAAGACAGGCTTGACATAAATACAAATGTTACATTTCCAGTCATAACCTGCCCAGAGAACAGCCACTATGAGTTGTGTGGCACAGACTGTGGTCATACTTGCGCCAGCAACATTGATGCTAGTTGTCAACACACCTGCTCAGAGGGATGTTTCTGTGATGATGGGTTGGTGAGGAGTGGAGGACTCTGTGCATCAGTAGAGCAATGTGGCTGCTTGCATACCGGATTCTACTTTAATGTAAGGACTGAAGCTCTCTTTTGACAAAGCTTTATTCGATTTCATTTATAAGATATCGGAGCCTTGTATGTAGTATATCAATACTAAAACAACTCATATATACGCTGTTCTGGAAGTATAAAGTTCATTGTTTTGTGGTGAAATTTCTTAGGTTGGTGAGCAATTCTGGGATGAAGAATGTTCCCAACTCTGTGAATGTTTTGCGCCAAATGATTTGCGCTGCTCTGATTCAACCTGCCCATCGACGATGGAGTGTACGGTCAGAAATGGACTTCGTGGCTGCTATGGTCAGTGCACGTGTTTAATATCTCTTATATTAACTTTTCTGAGTTGCATCACCTAAATGTTTGTGTTTACACACTAAGAAAATATTGTTGTGAGTTCCTGTGGAGAAAATGAATAGGAAAAACACTATCAGAACCAAGACCACTGAACGAGTTGATGATCACTACTGTGTTCTACAGTCATATAAGTGTTGGCATGTAATAAAGAAACAATTTTATTTTATCTTTCTCTTTACAGAAGACAGCACCACACACTTTACCACCGCCAAATCAAGCATTCACTCAGGTATTTTGTAATGGTTTTTGTAATTTTGTGATTTGTCTCAGTTGACAAGATGTTTCAAATCCTTATGGAGGCAATGAATAGAAAAGGTACTTCAGAACCAAGGCTACTGAAAAGGTGGATGATGACTGCTGTGCTCTATTGGCATGTCTGAGTTGGTATATGGTAAAAAAAATGTTGAATGTATTTTTCTCTTTACAGACGAGAGCACTACACACATTATCACCACCACATCAAGCCTTCCCTCAGGTATTTTCCATATACTTTTTGTAATTTTATGATTTGTCCCAGAGGTGATTGGATTGGTTTAGAACTCTAGAACTGTGTTGCACTCATTTTCACTGTTGCAGTTTTTCTCTGTCTTTACAGAAGAGAGCACCACCTACATGACCACCACCAGATCAACCATTCCCTCAAGTATTTTTAAAACAATTTAGAAAAAAAACACATATTTGAATGACACATTGAATGAAAAGATGTCACGTGAACTGATATCAGTAATGGTGTTTTTTGATGTTTTTACTTATAAAATTCCATAGGTCTGTTTTAACCACTTGTAACTTTTTTTATTTTTTTTCGAGTAAGTCCAGTAAAACAAAAAATCCTAATGCTCAATCTGTTATCGCAAAGATTGTTTTATTTAACAAAGGAAGCCAAGATATTATCTTCACCCCAGATGTGTTTTATCTATGCCTCAACTTTTGCCATTAATCCTGTTGTTCTCCTCTTAGGTGAAGGAGACCCCTGTCTTGAGCTCAGCTGCACTGAGAATGAACGGTGTGAAGAGAAACATGGTGTTTACGGCTGTTCCTGCAAGGAAAACCATCACAGATCTCAGCATGACTCCTTTGGTTGGACTCAATGCACAACATTTCAATGTTGTTTTAATGTTCATCATTGATTATATTTTTGTTTTTGACATTCTCTTGGATGTTTTCTCTCTCAGATTTCATTGAAACCTGTGAAAGCAGCTCTGGCTCCATGTCTCTGTCTCGCTGTCAGCTTTTTGAGGCTGGTTTTCCTTCTGACGTCTTACACCTCAATGACCCCAACTGCAGAGGAACAGTCCGGAATGGCAGTGTGGAGTTCTATTTTGACAACAATGACCACATCTGTGGCACAAATCTTGTGGTAGGATTCATTATGTACATCTTTGAATGGTCAAAATAACAACAAATCATTTTATTTGTTTTGTAAATCATACTTTAAAAAGTTCCTTAAAGTACAAATATTCAAATAATATGTCCATACAGGCCAATGGCACACACTTCATCTATAAGAACTTTATTGTGGGGGAGCCAAAATTAGTTGGACATCTCATCAGCAGGAAAAGAATTCTGAAGCTTCCTTTCACCTGTGTTTACTCACAAACCCAAACACTTTCCATGGACATCAACCCTCTGGAGAGGTGGGGCACACTGACTGTAGCCCACTTACGAAATGAACTATTAATTATACTTATTTGTAGTTGACACATATCATGTAAAATTATTTCAACAGCACTGTGCACATGAACCTTCCTGCTGGTCAAGGGACATATCAGGTCAGGATGATTCCATATCAGGATGCTGAATTTTCCCACCCCTTCACTGGTAGTGTGAACGCAGAGCTGAGCAAGCGGATTTTTGTGGAAGTTGGTGTTGATGGAGTTGACAGCCGTCAGTTTGCTTCAGTGATTGACACATGTTGGGCTACACCTGTGAACGATCCTCATTACCCTCTCCGCTGGGACCTCATCGTTGACAGGCAAGTCCATGTTTTTGTTTGGTTTGTCTTTACTTAGCGCTTTCTAAAAAATAAATTTCTGTTTATTTACTTACCCTCATATCTTTCCAAACCTTAAATTGTACAATACTTGAACATAGTTAACCTAGTAAATCATTTTTGTTTTTTGTTATCTCTATAATATCTTTATTATACTGTTCCAAAATGCTCAGGTGTCCCAATCCTAATGATGATACAGTGGAGTTGCTGCAAAATGGTGTTTCTACATCCAGCCGTTTCTCCTTCGAGATGTTTATCTTCACTGCAGACTCCACCAAGGTTTACCTGCACTGTGCTGTTCACCTTTGCCTTCTGACAGACAATCACTGCTCAGTGGTGAGTGTACAAATTAATAAGTAATAAAACCTTTCAGATTTTTCTTGTGGACATGGTCATAATTGTTGTTATTAGTAAATGTTGTCAATTTTCTTTAAGTAAAAGATACTTTTGAGCGACGGTCAATAGAGAAAGATGCTATTTGTTTCCAATTGCGATAAACCACCAGTAGAGGCTGATGGGGCCATGCTGACTAGCAAAACCTCAACCCCTTTGGCTGATACGACTGATGATAACTTAAACTGACACAAATTGGTTGTCTTTTCATCTGTCTTTCAGCACTGTGACTCTGAACACCACCATAGAGCGGGCAGATCTGTGGATTTCCATGACAGTACTTCCATATCCCTTGGTCCATTGATGTGGTCTGACAGTAACAAAGGTAACTTATGAAACAAAACAACAACAACAAAAAGAGAATTCAATTTAATTCAATATCACATAAAAAAAGAGTGTCGTAGTTCCACAACCTTCACATACTCTGGTCTGGAACACAGTGGATGCATAGGAATTATTTAAAAAAAAATAAGTAAAAAGTGCTAAGTAAATATCAGCACTCGTGAAGTGCTGCAATCAGCTGACTGCTGTATAATTTCTGTTCACAGATACGCCGATGCCACGCCAAGTGCTAGTATCCAGGGCTCCATGTCTGTTGGGTTCTCTGACTATATCACTTATTTCTCTGATGAGTCTCCTGATATTCTGCTAGGATATTTCCACTGGCAATCAACCTAATGTTTTAACACATCTATTCTTATATTTTTATTATATCTCTTTCTCGATGAACGTGACACTGATGCCAAACTGTTACAAGCTTTCTATAAATGTGACCTTTGGGTGATTGTTGAAAATCACAACCTTTAAAATGTTTTATAAATCAAACAGTCTTATTACTATTGTGAGGATAAAGCATATTAAATAATGAGATAAAACAAATCACAATAAACTGATTTTCTCTGTGTTTTGGTGACATATTTGTCATTTCTGTGTGTGTGTGATTTTGTTTTTATTATTGTTTGTTACAATGTAGTTAGTTCAGCTATTATACTGAGTCAGGCTTAGGCTACATCCTATCATAAACCATCTCAAACCCAAAATCAGCTATACACTCACACAGACGTTTTATGGGCCAAAGCTGTTTTGCAGCGTTTTTTTTCTTCTGACCTAGTCATACATATTACTGGAATACAAACTTTTCTTAGTGTTCGTGTGTTAACAGAGATAACTGTTTTCTCTTCATTCTTTACTGATACAACCAAGTTTTTACAGATTTCTTGTATATTTGTAATTTTACTGAAAAATGCACTGTACATAAGAAAATCCTTCACATAAAATTGATGAATTTAGAATTAATCAGCATAATGATTTAATCATTTCGCAGACTCATTTGTTAATTCTAACCTCTGTACCTCTGATTTTTTTACAAATTTGGCAGTTTGAATTTACTAGGCAAATGCAGGAAACAAATGCAAGGGAACAAATATCGAAAGAGACCTTCATGCTATTGACATTCAAAGCTTTAGTCTGTGTATTATTCTCGCTTGCACATTAAAGTTACTCATTAAAGTTGGAATTGTGTACTGATGAATACTGTTAGCTACTGCTACAAGTTAGATTGTTTGTGATTTTCTCATTTGTAAGTTGCTTTGAAAAAAGTTTGCTCAATAAATCAAACTAAACTGCAGCAGTGCAATAAAAAATAACAACTGCTGCTAACACACTTGTTCTATAAGATAAATAGGACTCGGTACAAACAACACATGCCTATTGTTAGGATAAAAGAAAAACACCAGCTAGATTGTGAAATTAAGTGTCTTATACCAGCACTGAAAAATAGATTTCACGAACAAAGTGATCATGCATCCTCTTGCATTAACCACAGGGTACATATATGTCATTTTACTTTAAAATGTCAAAAGAAAGGTTAATTAGTAGACTGAAGAATCTGTCAAAACACATCCCAAACCATACCATAATATGCTGTTGGGTGGGGAGAATTTATGGTATGTCTAAGATATGAAAACAAAAACTTGTTTGAAGTATTGCTAAACAAAAATAAAAATAACTCCTAGGTCCAACCATGTTCTGCCTACCATTTCAAAATTATAAGACTCTAAAACCTGCAGTTCAACATCACTGTATTTAGTTTGAACTGTTGAAGAGACAATCACCCTAATAGGCCTATACGCAGCAGCAGCATTTCATCTCAGGTAAAATTCATCTCATCTGGCTCCACTCATTCTTTCAGTCATCTTTTGATATAAATTATTATACAGCAACGTTTTTGTGATATTGTTTATTTTTTCTTTACTTTTAATCCTTGTATACTGATACAAATTCTGTTACTGTTGCAGTGAAGATGTAGATTTTATTAATATGTGCCAAAAAGAAGGTTACAATCCTGGGTATCACTTTATTTTGATGGTCCCTTTAATGCATTCTGTTGACTATAAGTAATGTTGTACCTACATATCTACTAACTCTCATTAGAGTGTTAGTAGAGTATTTGTAGTCATGGTAGGGTTAGGGTTACAATAAGTTGACATGTACTTGCAAAGTTACATATGGTCTGTAGAATGTCTTTTGGGAGACCAGCACAATAAATAGTTAGCAGATATGAAGCAGACAGTTTACTAATACTCTAATGAGAGTTAGTTGGCATGTAGCTGCAACATTACTTATTGTCAACAGAATGTTCAAAAGGCACCATCAAAATAAAGTGTTTCCCAATCCTGTCTGTGTTTAGAAATCAAAAATGAGGTTTCTAATCTTATTTTGTGTGACACTACTGCTGCTGAATAATGGTAAGTTTCACATCTATTAAAAATGCCAACCTGTGGCCAAGAATTGTCACACTATTAAATAAGTGAACTGACAAGATGCTTTTGTATTTAACAGGTGAAAGAATCGAAGGACAAACATCAGGTAGGCTAATCATTATACTTGGGGTCTGCTTCGTCATGAATTATAATCCTTCAGTTCTTCCCCTTTAAGTAAAATATATTCTTTCAAAACAATTTGTGGCTCAAGGTACTGTATCAGGGTTTTGTATTCACAAAATGCTCAACATAACCTCTAATCAGTTTTGCTGTCTTTATGTATTAACTGTCAATTTCGTCTTAAAGCACTTAACACTCAAAGACGTTCTTGTCAAAGTCAAGATGCTCAGTAATCTTAAAAATATTCAATCGAAATTGTATCATCACTATGCTTCCTGGCCATTCATCTATTGGCAAATCAATCTGCAAGAAAAATTTCCAGTTGAGGAAAGAAATTATAATTAACAGTTTGTTAAATTTGTGCCTCTCTATCAACTGTCACATTTTGTCTCTTGACACTATTTTCTTAGATACCACAAAATCCAGCACTGACCCATGCTCTGAATATACGGTTCTGGATAACCCATGGAGAGACGTACGTTATGAACCAAACGGCGACCATGATGACAGTCTTGTTGAATGGAATGGCTGGTATCGGCTGTATTTGAATGGAGAAAGTGCTCAGATGTCTGAGTGGTGTGTGAGCAACACAAACTGTGGCACTTTATCTCAATGGTTCTCATCCACAACTCAAGGATGGGGTGGTGACCCTTGAGGTCCTGGGATATCATCCAAGGGGCGAGTGTGGTGACTATAGATCCACCCCCAAACAAATAAAAGCCTGTCCAGGGGATTATTATGTCTATAAACTTGTCAGACCTGAAGAGTCAGTCAGCAGACCTTCATACTGTGCAGGTGCAGTTTGTATTTTTGTATTTTTTTTTCATTGTGAAATACTATTACAATTTTAAATATCTATTTTTTGAGTTATTACAATGCAATTTATTCCTGTAATCAAAGCTACATTTTCAGCAGTCATTACTCCAGACTGCTCCTACAGAAATGATTTTGATATGCTGATTTGCTCAAGAAATATTTATTATTATTGTTGTTAAAAATACATTTTTATTTTATTTATTTATTTATTTTTGTTTAAATAATGATACAGCATTCCAAAGTTTAAAGTAAAAGGCAAAAAAACCAAAAAAAAGCGAAGTTATCGATCGGTTCATTAAATCGATCAGTGACAGTGAAGTTTTACAATATATATATATTTTTATTTATTATTATTACTATTTATTTATTTTTTTAAATCAAATAAATGCAGCCTTGCTGAGCATAAGAGACTTCTTTCAGAAATGTGACCAAATCTTAGATCTCTGTATTAAAGTTTAATATTAGTTTTCATTATATTTTTTTACCATTATTATGAAATATGCCTACTTTTAGCCAGTTAGACTTGAGATGCTCATGCTACATTATTGTGCATTTAGGATATAATACTGAATCAAATTTGCACTGAAAATTGTAGGGCAAATTCACTAACATTCACATCACTTCAAATTTCAATGCAAAACTCATGCAGCTTTTTCAACAAGCACATGAAATCCAGTTTAACCATGTGCAAAATGCACTGAAATAGTGCTGTGCAATGCATAATCATTTCTTTACGGAATCCAGTGGAAAAACAATGCAAATAATCACTGTCACCAGTCAATCTCAATGAAGAGCTAACAATATTTTTCTTTCTTATCAGTTGCTTTCAACAGCCTCAGCAATGATCCTTGTTACAGCTATCAGTCTCTGGATCGTCCCTGGAGAGCCACGAATGAAAGAGGAACATTCATGTGTGATGAATATTTCTCCATGAACAGCTGGTACAGATTTTTCTACAATGGAATGGACGTCCGAATGCCAGAGAGCTGTGTTGGTTTGTACAGCTGTAATGGATTATACAGTCTGTGGCTCAATGGTCCTCATCCTCAGATAGAAGATGCAGTGGTGACCATAGAGGTCTGTGGGACTGATGATTCAGGCTGCTGTGAATTTGTTGCTGTACCCATCAGGGTCAAAGCCTGTCCAGGCAATTACTACGTGTATGAATTTGCAAAACAATCAGCAGGTTGAATGGTGGGGGAGGGAGGGAGGGGGTTGCAGGGGTGGTAGGTGAAGGTGTGAAGTGCAGGGAAAACAATCCCGGTGTACAAGTTACTGTATAGGTACAGTTTTTAAATAGCCTTTGGATTATTTCTTTAAATGTGTCATTATTGTTTATGTCGTCTTCAAATTGCTTCCTTTCAGATGTCAGCACTATATCACCGACAGCTTCCGTTACAACTTCAGCTGTGACTGCATTCGACATGACTTTGCGTCGGTTGTCATAAGGTCAAATTCATTCAATTCCCAGTTGAGTCGATAAAATGTGTCTAAAACCTAATTGAGTCTCTTTACATTTTCATTAGAATTTTGAAAGAGTAATATCAATTTTTGTAACTATAACAGTCATGTGGAATATGTATTGATTCTCACTGATTGTTTCTGTTGTTTGTTCTCAACAGCTGTAACCGACACAGATGACGACCCATGCAATAACTACAGCATTTTTGACGACCAAAATAGAAGCCCAAATGATTTCTTTTTTTATCATAATACTATAAATGGATATGATGACACTCGTGTTGAATGGCATGGCTGGTATCGACTCTTCATTGATGGGTTGAGTGCTCAGATGCCCGAGTGGTGTTTCAGTTATATGTCATGTGGAGGTTATAGTTCTCTGTGGCTTGGTGGCCCTCATCCTGAGATAGAAGATGGAGTCGTTACTCGTGAAGTCTACAGCTCTGATTATGAACGGTGCAGTTACTACAGATCAGACCCAATCCAAGTCAAAGCTTGTCCTGGAAATTACTATGTCTACAAACTTATAAGGACATATCGAATCATCCCAGCCCCTGCATATTGTGCAGGTACAGTCATTCTCCTTCATATTGTACAATAGCATGGCATGCTGTCACACTATAAAATTATAATTTGTCAGCAACATTTGAACAATGTTATTTCAATATTAGACTATCTTATTTTTATATTTTCAGTTTTAGAAATGTTATGTTTTTTGTCATTTTTTTGTTTGTCATTTTAGTTGTTTATATATATATATATATATATATATATATACGTATAATTTCTTTCACACTTTTCCACACTGATGCTGAGTCACTGGAAGAGAATTGAATCCTTATTTTTTCAGAATAATTCCTCTTTGCCACTCTGATCTTCTTTTCCAGTGTGTATTTAGCCTGTTCATACAAGACATTGTCAATTATGAAGTGTGTAAAATTGTATATAAAATTAAGGAGCTACTAAAGTAACATCTGAGTGTGCATGTTATCATTTCTGGCTTATGTATATTTGATCCTGCTTTCTCAAAGCAAGCACATCATTTTTTTGTAGGCACATAAAAATGCATTGAGTATACACAAAAGTCTTGGTGTTTGAAAACAATTTACAAAACCACTGCTGGAGCAAATACACATCTGTGTACAAAACCACACTACTGATACATAGACCGTGTGACAACTAGCAACTTGCTGTGAATAACAAATAACTATGTACTCTCTTTCATTTTCCTTAACAGTTCTTCTCACCAGTCCACCAGGTTTTGACCCCTGCTACAGTTATTAGAGTCTGGATGAGCCATGGAGGGCAAATACTATTCCTGTAATTGGTGGTCCCACTAATTCAAGCTGTGATTATAATGTCAACTGGAACGGCTGGTACAGGTTGCTCTACAATGGTCAGAGTGTCCAGATGCCAGAGTCATGTGTTAGTAGAGTGCTTACCCACAGCTAGAAAATGGAGTGGTCACACGACAAGTCTGTGGTTCCACATGGAATGACCGCTGTAGTTACATATCTCCTCCCATACGAGTCAAAGCTTGTCCAGGAAACTATTATGTGTATGAGTTTGTCAGACCACTATTGTGTGCAGCTTACTGTGCAGGTAGACACATTGTGTTGTGTTCCTTTTAATATATATCATATAAAAAAAATAATTAAAAAAGATTGACAGTATTGTATAATTATTTGTCCCAGACCAGACATCAGTGTACAAAACAGCAACAGAGGCAATCCCACTCACAGAATCCAGTGGTAAAGTATTTCATGTTATATGTTCATATGATTTTAGCTTGTGATGGTACTATAAGCTGTAAGTGCTTGTGAAACATCTGTCGGATGTAGGACTATTTCAATTGCTGCAGAACATTTGTGTGGCTACATGACATGTTCCCACAAAAGTATGGCTAGATTATGGAGACATACCATCAAACACTTCTAAACAAACTTGAAGTTTGCTCCAGCTTTTGTCATTAATCCTGTTGTTCTCCTCTTAGGTGAAGGAGACCCCTGTCTTGAGCTCAGCTGCATTGAGGATGAACGGTGTGAAGAGAAACATGGTGTTTACGGCTGTTCCTGCAAGGAAAACCATCACAGATCTCAGCATGACTCCTTTGGTTAGACTCATTCTACAACTACATTTCAATGTTGTTTCAATGATTATACAGTATTTTTGTTTTTGACATTCTCTTGGATGTTTTCTCTCTCAGATTTAATTGAAACCTGTGAAAGCAGCTCTGGCTGCTGTCTCTGTCTCGCTGTCAGCTTTTTGAGGCTGGTTTTCCTTCTGACATCTTACACCTCAATGACCCCAACTGCAGAGGAACAGTCCGGAATGGCAGTGTGGAGTTCTATTTTGACAACAATGACCACATCTGTGGCACAAATCTTGTGGTAAGATTCATTATGTACATCCCTGAATGGTCAAAAGAACAACAAATCATTTTATTTTATTTATTTATTTTGTAAATCATACTTTAAAAAGTCACTTAAAGTACATATATTTTCAAATAATATGTCCATACAGGCTAATGGCACCCACTTCATCTATAAGAACTTTATTGTGGGGGAGCCAAGCTCAGCTGGACATCTCATCAGCAGGAAAATAATTCTGAAGCTTCCTCTCATCTGTGTTTACTCACAAACCCAAACACTTTCCATGGGCATCAACCCTCTGGAGAGGTGAGACTCACCTATTATGAAGAATAAATAAATTGTAAATATCTCTTATTTCAACAGCACTGTGCACATGAGCCTTCCTTCTGGTCAAGGGACATATCAGGTCAGGATGATTCCATATCAGGATGCTGAATTTTCCCACCCCTTCACTGGTAGTGTGAACGCAGAGCTGAGCAAGCGGATTTTTGTGGAAGTTGGTGTTGATGGAGTTGACAGCCGTCAGTTTGCTTCAGTGATTGACACATGTTGGGCTACACCTGTGAACGATCCTCATTACCCTCTCCGCTGGGACCTCATCACTGACATCTAAGCTGTGTGTTAATTTAGTTTAATTTAATTTAAAACTTAATGAAATTTAATTTGTAATTTAATTTAATTGTTTATATATATGTATATTTTTAATGTATTTTTAATGTAAGGTGTGCAAACAGTGCATTTTTAGTGTTTTTTATATTTTATTTATTGAACGAATTAATTTTTACAATTTTCATGAGAACTTATATTTAAAGCAACAACTTGTATTTGGTTTACATAACTTAACCAAAATAAAATTTAATCAATTTTATTTTTACATTTGTTTTTAATTCAGTTTTAAATTTCACAACACTGGAAACACTGACCATTTTCAGAAACACTGATTTCTTTATTGTCCATATTTTTTAACTTAAAAACATAAAAACTATTTAGACATAAAAAAGTAAAACTGCCAAACACATAACAAAACTTTTAAACCTTACTCAAAACAGAAAATATAAGAAATAATAAGCTATAATACATTAATTAAACTAAAACAACTCTGCAGTGCATACAACAACAGAGGCAATCCCTCTTACGGGATCCATTCTTATTGTTTTATGGTATATTTTATTAGATATCTCAGATTAATTTTTTGATTTAATGATTATCATTATGAATATTCTCAGGTGTCCCAGTCGAAATGACAAAGTGGAGCTTCTGCAGAATGGTGTTTCCACATCCAGCCGTTTCTCCTTCAGCGTGTTTATCTTCGTTTCAAACTCCACAAAGATTTACCTGCACTGCGCTATTCACCTTTGCCTTTTGAAAGACAATGACTGCTCAGTGGTGAGTGTACAAATCCTGTCACAACATCAAATGTTTAAGGAGTACACTTACACCTAATGGATACTTGTGGCTGTCTTCTGCTGATGATGTTTGTGACAAAGATGATAATTATTTGATGTCATAAACTGACATATGACCTGAATGTCCTGTTTTTTTTTTTTTTTTTTTTTACTTTTAGCACTGTGACTCTGAACACCACCACAGAGAGGTTAGATCTCTGGACTTACGTGACAGTACTTCCATATCTGTTGGTCCTTTGATGTGGTCTGATGGTAACACAGGTGATTTATGGAATTAAAATATCAAAACAGTTGGATCACAAATCATACTTTGCATTCCCTCTTCATATGTGTGCAGGTCTCAAACCAAGTCTGCTCCAAGTCTGTGTGCTTCTCTGATGATTTTACTAATTTCTATGATAAATGTTCTGATTTTCTTCTAGAATGTTCCCACTAATAATCATTTTAAGGATTCTCCCTGTAATCTATGTTTGATTAATTTAGCAGTGGTGCCATATTCACTTTACTGTATGTAATTTGAACCTCCTTATGTAAAAAATATCAGTTTGCAGAACTGAGTTTATTTTAACATAGTTTACTCAAATGAGTGAAGTGAAGTGAGTATGGTGACCCATACTCGGAATTAGTGCTCTGCATTTATCCCATCCAAAGTGCACACACACAGCAGTGAACACACACACACCGTGAACACACACCCGGAGCAGTGGGCAGCCATTTTTTTGCTGCGCCGCCCGGGGAGCAGTTGGGGGTTCGGTGCCTTGCTCAAGGGCACCTCAGTCATGGTACTGAAGGTGGAAGAGAGCACTGTACATTCACTCCCCCCACCTACAATCCCTGCCGGTACGAGACTCGAACTCGCAACCTTTGGGTTACGAGTCCGACTCTCTAACCATTAGGCCACGACTCCCCCATGAGATGGAATATACACAATTTTATGTTTAAATAAACTGATTAAACTGCTTTCTGTTTGGTATGTGTGAGTTCAAAATACTTTGTTTTTATTCATGAGCCAGTAGTAATTAAACTTATTAGTTTAGGCTTTATCTCATGTCAAGTTTAAATTATGAAAATATACTTCAGCTAGTTGCCAAGACAACATATTTTTTATTTTCATTTAGTTAATTTTAATGGATAAAAAAAAACTAAAACTGAGATAAAAGTTAAGGAAAACTATATTTTAAAAATGACAGCATTAATGCAGAAATGCATTTCTTTTGCAATGTAGTTTTGCTGCATATTTGATTTTTTTTTTACTTGTTGCAAACAAAACAGAAACATGCTGTATTTTATCCTGCATTTAAATCCTTATACACTATAAATAGTAAAACAAGAAGTGTCAGATTATGCATTATTTGGTTCAGTGGAACCTAAAGATCATCTTTCAACAGCAAAATCTGCTGTCAACATTGTGTTCACATGCCAATAAGCCACTCATGCCATAATTTCCTCATACATATGTCCTTATACTGAAGATTGTGTGTATTTTTTCATGCCCAAGCTTACAGTATGCTTGGAGCAAGCCTGGGTGAAGTGTCTTGCTCAAGGGCTCAGTGGTGATGGATTATGCTCATGACTTGCTCCTTGGACGTGATCTTGCAACCTTCAGGTTATCAGTCAGACATTTTGCCTGAGGATCTGGTAAAAAAACAAACAAACAAAAAAATCTAAACCCAACAGTGCCGTTACAACACAACAAACACACACACAAACACGCACACGCACACGCACACACACACACACACAC
>NW_015539842.1:214983-218657 GCF_001515605.1 Sinocyclocheilus anshuiensis | reverse complement strand
ACACACACACACAAAACTAAAACTAAATACTGAAATACCCATTGAAACTAACATTAAAAGTAAAATATAATACACAGAATATAAAAACTGGAAAATTTTGCAGTCCACCACTCGAGAACCACTGACAGTAATCATTATACAGCATTTCTTTCTAAACAGCAGATGCATAGGAATTCTGAAATGTCACATGCAAAGAAAAGAAAAACTGATTTAGGTGTTGATTAGAAACTATGTTTCCAGACAGTATATTTTCTCAATAAATGTGCAGATAACCCACATTTGATAACACCTGCTCAAAAAATCCCAAATTGATCAAGTTACTTTAAAACTGTAACGCTACTAATGAAGTTTACGTCAGAGAATTGTGTTTTCATTCAGTTTGACTCAACCCTAAATTATTTTGTATAAACATGGTTAATCTGCCATTCTCCAAATTCTAATATACAGTAGTTATCAATATCACAAAACAGTTATGTAATGTGATTTTGAAATTGCTGTTTATGTGTTTATTCACTCAATAATAAGAAATAAAAGAAAGAAGAAAAAAAAAAACTGTTAAGGGTAGCTATATGAGATGTTAAAAATAAATTTGTGGCATCGATGCGTCAACCTCATGCCTCTTGAATATCACAAAATTTGTTAGTCCTGTTGCTTCCAAATATTACTTAACTTCAGTTTCAGGTTTGTTTGCTCTTTGACACATTTATCAGGATGCTATATCTCTTCTTAATTCTTCTCTATTTCTCTCTTATTCTTAATTCAGGTTAGAATATTCAGGCACTAAATGATCTATTCTCATTAGAAGGGTTATTAAACAGATAAGCATGATGTGTAACCTAAAGCAAGCATGGATTTTTCAGCAGGAGTAGGAAAGTGTTCCACCTTGTGGTTCTTTGGATAAATGCAAACTGTTTATACTTGAGGTGCTTTTTTATCACTTTTTATGGTTGCATTTTTTTTCAGTGAACTCCTGTCAACAGCTTTTTGTCTACTGCGATTCAATTCATAGGCTATACTATATGTACAAATGTATGCGTGTCATGAGATACACAGGACATTATCTATGTAGGACATTAGGATGCTTGAAAGTAGCTACATCTTTTACAAAACAAGTGTTTTCATTAAAGTCTAATCTTCAAAATCGAATCTATGGATATTAGCGGTAAATGCACCATTTTTATCTGTAGCCTAGTCTTTCGTAGATTTACATTACTTATTCAGTGTATCAACAAGTTTGTTACATTTTTACAAATATTATATATATATATATATATATATATATATATATACATACAGTGTTGAGGGTAAAGCATTACAAGTAACGCGAGTTACGTAATCAGATTACTTTTTTCAAGTAACTAGTAAAGTAACGCATTACTTTTTAATTTACAAGAGAATATCTGAGTTACTTTTTTTTTTATGGATTATGGAGTAACGCAATATTGTAATGCATTACTTTTAAAAGTAACTTTCCCCAACACTGTTATATATATATATATATATACACAGATACAGCTCAGCCTACAATTAATACCAGCTCATGGATTTCACCCTAGCGTCAAATCACTTAAAGTTTTGAAAAAGTAAATCGTTACGTCACGTGACTTTACCAGTTTGACGCATTCCGAAAGCACTGATTTGAAATACAAGTTTCGAAGCTTCGTGAAGCAGTGTGAAGCCATTTTCATGATACTCGATGGAAGTAGGCCCTAGTTGACAAACAACAATTTGCTTCAGGGATTGACTTGTGAATGTGCATGATTCACATTACTCTCTCCGCTGGGACCAGCTGGTAAGAGTAAACTCTATATAGTCTATATATGTTTAAAATATAGGCCCATATACAAACCGATTGTAGATGTAAGCTGTGAACCCGGAGAAACATTAATTGATTCTGTCGATAAAAAGCGAAGTTTCAGTAACGAAGATATTTTACTGATTAAGTAGAAGGGTAGCCTGATACTATTGTCCTGACATTTCAACTATAAAAAGTAGTAAGCGGGCTGTTTAAAACAAAGTGTGTCCGAACGTTTCATTCTTTTGTATCGATTCTTTTCAGTGAATCGGTCGAAACGACCTGAGTCGTCGAATGATCAGTTTCAGTTAAAATCGATCTGGGCTGCGTTTCTCAAAAGATTCGTAAGCTTAAGTAGATTGTAAAGACTATTGGCATAAAGTAGTTGATAGACTATTAGTAGATTTATCAAATACTTTTAAAACTTATGACCATTTCTAACTTTTGAATCTTTGGTGGCATTATCTGAACATTATGTAAGGTGAGGTAGGCTACTTGTTTCCAGTAGTAATGAATATTCAGTTTTAGGCTCAGTTCTCTTGTTTTCACAGATGATAGAACATTTCCAGATATACTTATTTTTGTTCATTTCTTTAGGCTTCTTGAAGCCATGTCCTGCCCCACAGATATTTGGGCTCCGGAAGAAGTGAGTGTGTCTAGTGCTCCTGGTCTGTGTATTTCCTTATTGATTTCATTTTTATAAACATTGTTTTTGTAAAGATAGATAGATGTAGTCCCTAAAATATGTTTAATCTGCATTCTGGGCAGTGAACGTTAGATGGCACTGCATGCAAACAGTTGCATGCGGAGCCTGTATTCACTTAGAGGCAGGGAGTTACATCTGTATCAGCATAATGTTCTCAGTTCTCTGCAGAGCGGACATTTGTATGGTGCATTGTGTAACTGTGTGTCTCTGGCACTGAAGGAATCGTGTTTGTCTTACATGATCGATATGCATCTCACCTCGTCAAGCTGGTGATGAAATTGAAATTGATTTGTGAACAGTGTTATTCAAAAGATCCACCCTGTGATGCAGCTCCTTTGTCTGCAATGACACAAGTCTGTGGGATATAAAAGGGTCATGATGATTTCTTTGAGACTTCTTGACATTTCAAGGTTTGTTGTTGTACACTAACAAGGATTATTATCAAACCACACCTTCTCTTACATAAATTTTTCAACAGCAGATATTTTTCCATCTGTGTTCCATTACTTTGAGTAATGTGTCCTAATTAGCTAACTATAAAGATGAAACACTTTCATTTATTATGCATTGTAATTTGTGCATTTTTAAAATGCTAGGTGCACCTCACTCCATTAGGAAAATGAGAGCCCACGTTGTTCTTTTGACACAGAATCACATGTTAAAAGGATGCCAGCAACGAGCCCAACATTTGCTCTATGGTACAATGTCTGGCACACTGATGCACAAATGCTCGCCAAGGCTTTCAAATAGCATGTAATTACATTCATGCATCCCGTATCCTCATATGAATGTGTTAACATTGTCGCTGCTTTAAAGGAATAGTTCACACACACACAAAAAAATCCAATGTACTGTAAAGTAAATGTTCGAATGTTCATGCTGCTCTTTTCAATATATTGAAAGTGAATGGTGACTAGAAAATAATACTATATATGACTCATCCACTATATTTTCTTCTTAAGCCATACTGTATGTTAGCTTTTTGTAAGACACAGACACATATGCAAATTGTTGTTTACTGTTAAATTTCCCCTTGCTCTTTCAAATCTCATTCATACAAATTGAATATGTGCATATTTAAAATCAGTGCTTCATGACTTGGTACAAGATACACAGTCTTATTTGCCATCATTTATCATCATAGTGTTGTTGTCTTGATGCATCATATTTGAA
>NW_015539842.1:199901-214963 GCF_001515605.1 Sinocyclocheilus anshuiensis | reverse complement strand
TATATATATATATATAGGAATTGCAAATATTTAGTTTGTAGACTGTCATCTAACATTAATTAAAAAAGATAGCATATGATAGCAAAGATTTAACCCTTCAGGAGCACTACTTCTTGAAGAGCGCTTTGCCCTTTCAGAGAATAGTAACTCAAAAATGAACATTTACTCACTCTCAGGCCATCCAAGATGTAGATTAGTTTGTTTGTTCATCAAAAACAGATTTAGAGTAATTAAGCAATACATCTTGCACTCCCCAATGGATCCTCTGCAGTGAATGGGTGCCGTCAGAATGAGAGTCCTGACAAAAACAGCTGATAAAAACATCACAATAATCCACAAGCAATCCACATGACTCCAATCCATCAGTTTACATTTTGTGAAGTGAAGAACTGTGTATTTGCTTCCGGTTAAAATATGAGCCCTCCATTTACAATATTGGTTTCTCCAGTGAAAAAGTAATCTCATCTGAATCAAGAGCAAAATATGCACAGTTGTTTACAAACAAGAAATATCCAAAACTGTTCTAAACAAATGTCAGTGGATTTTGTTGTGAGAGGACAACAGGTGATGAACTTTTCACTGGAGGAAGCGTTATTGATTATGGACACACATTTTGTCCAGAAGTGATGGATTAAAGTTAAAATGTCTTAATGGATTTGTTTGTTACAAACAAATGTTTTTGTTTGTTTGTTTGTTTTTTCACTTCACAAGACACTAATTAATATACTGGAGTCACATAGATTATTGTGATGTTTTAATCAGCTGTTTGGACTCTCATTCTGACGGCACCCATTCACTGCAGAGTATCCATTGGTGATTAAGTGATGTACTGCTAAATTTCTCAAAATCTGTTTTGATGATGAAACAAAATCATCTATATATTGGAAGACCTGAGGGTGCGTACATACTCTTGTAAATTGGGTAAGTAAATTATGACAGCATTTTTTTTCTGAGCGAACTGTTCTATTAATGCAAACGAACATACACACACACACACACATATCCGGCTTGACTGGGCCTGCCAAAGCCTGAACTGGGTGAATTATTATTTAAAGGCCAGAGAGATGAACTAATCAAACAGAGGACAAGGGCCATTACCCAGCCATGAGAGAGAAAAAGAGAGGGGGAGAGAAAGATTAATAACAAGCGTCTGTGATTCTACAAAAGCCTGTTAGTCTGCAACTCCCTGAAGCTTTGGAAATTTCAACATATGATGTTACTCAGTTGTTAACACAGATAATGAACAGACAAAAAAGTTGAACTGAACTTGAGTTCAGTTTTTCACTTCGTTGTTTACTTATTCAGCCAGGAATCGGAGATGCTGTGAAAGTCTCATCACAGATGATGCCCTCTCAGAATATATGTCTCTCACCAAAGATACTGATTTATGAATGATAATTAAATGTTCTGTGGAAGAACGAGCGGGATAAGTCACCGTGTCACAGATGTACACACACGCGCTCACAGACACACACAGACATTTGCTGATTACTTTTGCCCTGGCCATTCATTCATATGTCTGTGTGGATTTTCTATCTGCATTTTCTCCATAATGAAATGCTGACTTTGTGGCATGTTTGATTTAAATGATTTTGGCATAATTGATATCACTGGCTCAGAAATGTGATCTACGCAGAACTCATTAAAATAGCAGAAACTAATATCAGGGAGACCAATAGGACATTACCTGTACCTGTCTCCTCCGGAGAGCAGAATTATCTAGGAAACACAGTGTCATAAACAGGAATCCAAGTTAATTATGCTTTAATGATTCATGAAATAATGGCCTGTGCTGCTGTATTTAACCATCCCAGTGAAGATACAACCCTTGTTTGGCAGTGAGTCATAGACACAAAATTAGTGCTGTTTTCTCTGAGGATGCAAAATAAAACTGAGTGTAATTGATTAAGTTAATGTAAGTGTAGTTTCCAGATTTCTCTGATCATGTACAGTGACAATACATATATATTTCTGAGATCATATGTTGGATATATCACAATTAATTTTGTGTGCTGCAATGGTAACAGCCTTGTTCATGTTTGTTATCATGCACTGTGCACTGGTGCAATTTATGTAAAACATTATGCAGCACCTGAAAATAGTCCCCAGCTAGGTAACTTCCAATAAGCCTATTTTCAGGCGCTGCGTAATATCATTGCGCCTGCTGCACCCATGGTACGGCAGCAAAGTTCCTTGATTATTATGCCGGAATGAGAGTATAGTTCCTAGCCATATCGGCCTAGAAAATCGCAACTTTTAATTTTCCGTCGGCCTTAGTACACAATGTAACTACAGAAGAGTCAAGTTTTAAATAGGAAAAATATTGAAACTCATTGGTCATTTTTGAGCGAGATGCTAACGGTCTAATCAGATTCAATGATCTATGCTAAGCTACAGCTAAAAGTGCTACCGCCAGACCTGGAGATCGGCTGAATGGATTCGAAAACGGTAAAACTCAACTCTAGGGGAGTTGGAAAATGAGCCTATTTTCAAAAATAGTGGAGTGTTCCTTTAAGGTAAATTGTATGCAATCTCAGTCTTACTTCTATAACTTGCAGTTCTTAGTGTCTGCTTTGATGTATGACCTCTCAGTTTGCAAAACTGGACGTCCTGATATGGAC
The DNA here is from genome assembly GCF_001515605.1 of Sinocyclocheilus anshuiensis. Classification (NCBI taxonomy): domain Eukaryota; kingdom Metazoa; phylum Chordata; class Actinopteri; order Cypriniformes; family Cyprinidae; genus Sinocyclocheilus; species Sinocyclocheilus anshuiensis. The sequence goes on along the minus strand of NW_015539842.1, from coordinate 212,342 downwards.
ACTCACAGTTGCAAATGTGCTCATCGTTCACTTGTCTTTCTGCGACAGAAAAGTTGTCATTCACCATCAGCTGTCTCTTTTCCAGCTTACAGCACTTAGGTGAAGTTCTGTTCTGCGTCTCCATCTCTTGCACTCCATCTCTTTCCGATGTGACACGGCTCACTAGCTTGACTCTCCCATTAAGGCTGCACATACTGTATACCCTGCTCTTCGCTGCCAGTCGTACTTTTTTCCTGCTCCCTCTCATCCTCCTCCTCTTTCGTGTTTTCTTTGCATTGTGTCATAAACTGACGGCTACTGGTTTTTGTTCTGTCTGTTCTGACAATTGAAGCAAGCAAGAAGACATGCAAGGCAAGAGTGGGCAGGCATATATCAGACTATGCTATACTTTCCGTCAAGAGGCAAATGTTTATGAAAATACAGAGAGACGCATTTAGTATTGGCATTATAAATATAGCCTGTGACTTCCTGTATGGGCAGCGATTAACAAAAAGTATCCTTTACGATGAATTTGCTTTATATCAGATACAAATATAATAGATTACCATGAAGAAAAAAATATTTTCTGCCATGATTCATCACCTCATTCTTATAATAGCTATGCTTTATTTAGCTTTGAGTCTAATTACTCCATTCCTTAGTGAATGAGGTGTTGTGCTTCAAGACTTCTGCTAGTTTAACAGAGGGAGTTGTTGGCTTCAGCGCAATATAAGCTTATGACTGATCACAGACCGGTCCAGATGCTAAGCTTATCCTTGGAAAGCCCCGGTTGGCATGGCAATAGGCCCTAAAGCACACCCTCCATCTTTGTTGGCGGCTGGGAGAGTTTTTTTGGGCTAACTCAACAGATGCTTCTCGGACTGTGAACTGCTCCAAGGGGGTTGTGGAAATGGGAATGAGCTCTGGATTACTCCGAGGTAAAATCAAATGTTTTGAGCTTTATGACACACTGTATGTGGACCATATGGAAGGTTGCTAGTTTGAGAGGTCTCTGGGACCGAGCTTGACGTCTGTGGTGTTTGTTGTTGTTTCATAATGGCTGAACCCAACTGCTTTCTTCTTGATTTGTCCTCTTCAGAGAGTTACTGAAACAACTTAAAAGGTCTACAGGTATTCACCCAACGATGAAAATTTTTATTTATTTACTCACCCTCATTCGTTTATTCATTTCATATTGTCAAGCTTCAAAAATGACAAAAAATGCACCATGAAATATTCTATTTGACTTTTCTTTTAAAATTCATATATTTTTCTTCTTCTCCAAAATGAATCACATGTTTGAGGGCCTAAACATGCTCAAAAACTCACGAAACTTTGCACACGCGTCAGAGGTGGCGAAAATTTACATCCGATATGGGTTTCAGAATTAGGTGTGGCAAAATGGCTCAGTAGCGCCAACTATAAAATTTAAATGGAGTGCACCTCGAACTACATTTCACGTACATGTATGAAACTCGGTAGACACATGTAACACACCAATACCTACAAAAAAGTATATTGGTACAAAATCCGAAACCCAACAGGAAGTCCATTATTTTGAATTTACTCTATGATTTTTGTGCAGTTTTTGCCATTTTCAGGCCTCGTACTTTAACGAACTCCTCCTACAGTTTTAATCGGATCATCTTCAAATTTGCTGAGTGTTATCATAAGGCCTTTGCGATGCTAAATTGCAAAGATTTTGAGTTTTCGTTAAAGGAGTGTTCCTGGTGGCCTGACAAAGTTAGACGTTTCGCCATGAAACAGGAAGTTGCTGTAACTCAGGCAAACAATGTCCGATCTGCCCCAAACTTCACACGTTTGATAGGAGTTCAGTCCTGAACACATGCCCATGCCCATATTCAGTTATAGTCATAGTGCCACCTCCTGGCAACAGGAAGTGACATGTTTAAGACTGTTATGGACTCCTAACAACATATTAAAAAGTGTCAGCAAGTCTTAAATAGGATGCCAACATAATATAAACATGCTAAAACATGCTAGCAACACTTAGCCAAGTGCTAAAGCATGCTATTAACTTCATCAAACAAGAAGTTGTTGTAACTCATGCATACAATGTCCAATCTGCCTCATCCTTCACATGTTTGATAAGAGTCCTGGCCTGAAGACATCTACATGCTCAAATTCGGTTATAGTTATAGCGCCACCTACTGGCAACAGGAAGTGACATGTCTAACACTGTGATGCACTATTAGCAACACAGTAAAATATGCAATTGTGTGCTAAACATGCTAGAAATATGCTCAAACATGCTAGCAACACTTACTAAGTGCTAAAGCATGCTATTAAAGTTTTTTTTTAATTGCTTTGGCACAATTTTCACAAGTAATTGGTAAATTTTCAAAACTCTTAGTACTAATATGACAATAGATCATCAAAAGTGCACTTTTTTCAAACATTTCAGCATATTTTCAATTGTGTTAGTACGATACACACAATCACAAAACATTATTTTCATTACACAAAATAAGTGTTTCATCTATATAAATGTTTCATTCACAGTAACTGCCTTTCATAAAGCTATTACTATCAAACTTTTCATTAGCATGACTTCTCATTCAGTTTAATACATTTGTCTGTTATTTAATCTAACTCATCTTAATGGTTAATCTACGGTGGCCGAGAGAGCTTAATGCGCTGCAAATAGAAAAAAACACCTGCAAATTAAGAAAACAGCTTCATCAATTTGCCAACACATGTGCTGCAAATGCTCACAACACAACCAAATAAAGAAACGCACTGCAAATAGAAAAGGCATCTGCAAATTAAGAAAACAACTTCATTAATTTGACAACACACATGCTGCAAATGCTCACAACACAACCCAATAAAGAAACGCACTGCAAATAGAAAAAAAACACCTGCAAATTAAGAATACAATTTAATCAATTTGACAACACACGCGCTGCAAATGCTCACAACACAACCCAATAAAGAAACGCACTGCAAATATAAAAAAAGCACCTGCAAATTAAGAAAACAACTTCATCAATTTGTCAATAAATTCAGTAGATATTTAGCTTCTATAGAACGTGTTTGCAATTTAGGGATAACCAAATGCACTGAATTATTTTTACACTAAAAGTGATTTTTCTAAGGTGATAACCACTAGGTAAACCCTATTTTATGGGGACAAAATGTCCCCACAAAGGTGGCAATATCTGAAATCATTGTCCTTTTTTGGGTCCAATGAAAAAAATGTTTTTTTTTTCGTAAGGGTAAGTTTAGCAGTAGGGCTAGTGTAGGGGGAGACAGTATAAAACCCATTACTCCTATTTAATGTCACCATAACGATAGGAAAGCCTGTGTGTGTGTGCCTACTTACTGTAACCATATTTTGGGGACAAATTGGTACCCAGAAGTAAGCAAAACTTGACAAAATCACCTAAAACCTTCCTTTGAGGATGTTATCATTTGTAAAACCGTGTGTTTTGCTATTTGTGAACATACATATGTGGAATGAAAAGATTTGCAACTACAATGAAATCATGAGATCAGGTTTTGAAAGAATGACTAGTGGTGTTACAAGTGTGATCAGTTTAAAGTTTTGAACTAAGAGTTTTGAAAATGTACACCTTACTTGTGAAAATAGTACCAAACCAATAAAAAAAAAAACTGTAATGCCATGAAACAGGAAGTTGTTGTAACTCGTGCGTACAATGCCCAATCTGCCCCAAACTTCACACGTTTTATAAGAGTTATAATCATAGCGCCACCTTCTGGCAACAGGAAATGAAGACACATCTAAAGGCCATGAATATTAATTAGACAGGACAAAATCGACCTGTTCTCAGCAGAGCTCCTATGAGAGGAGCTGTAAAAATATATTGAGATGGTTTTTGGTACCTATACCGCAAATATATATTCTTAAGGACATAAAGACTTAAAATAAAACTCCAGAAAGGTGTAAAATATGTGACCTTTAAGTTATAATCATAGCGCCACCTGTTGGAATGACTTGTTTTACACTAACTCAAACATACAATGTCCAGTCTGCACCAAACTTCACATGTTTGGTTAGAGTCCTGGCCTGAACACATCTACATGCCAATATGCAGTTATAAGTGGCATTTACTACACAGAGCCGTAGATCACTGACAAGCTACACAAAATCGCGTTCAAAATCGCAGGCGATTCATTGCCAATTTTAAACGTGATTTTGTGTAGCTTGTCAGTGAACTACGCCTCTGTGTAGTAAATGCCGCTCCATCTGAAAGCACGTGCTGGAGATTTACTACTAATCACCAGAAGCGGCTTTACTGACGAGATGCGCATTCAATTTTTTTGCACAGCCCTGGCGCCACCTTTCAGTTTTGGGTGAATTATACTTAAAGGGATAGTTCACCCAAAAATGAAAATTTTCTGTTTATCTGCTTACCCCCAGGGCATCCAAGATGATGAACACAAACGAAGATTTTTAACTCTTAACCGTTGAAGTCTGTCAGTCATATAATGGAAGTGAATGGGAATCACGGCATTGAGAGTCAAAAAAACATACACAAACAAAACCAAATTAAACCCTGCAGATACATCGATGGACGATACATCGATGTGTAAAGACACGAAACGATCGGTCTGTGCAAGAAACTGAACAATATTTATATAGTTTTTTACCTCTGATTCACCGCAATGTCCGAAATGTCCTGAGCGCATTCTCAACAGCCGGCGTGACGTGTCTTCTTCTTCTTGCTTTATGGCGGATCACAGACTTATAAGTGCATTACCACCACCTATCTCTCAAATGGCTACAATCTCAATTACGAGTGTCAATGGTGCATTTGAGAGATAGGTGGCGGTAATGCACTTATAAGTCTGCGATCTGCCGTAAAGCAAGAAGAAGAAGACGCGTCTGAGAATGGGCTCAGGACAGTTCGGACATTGCGGTGAATCAGAGGTAAAAAAACGATATAAAATACTGTTCAGTTTCTTGCACAGACCGATCGTTTCGTGTCTTTACACATCAGTGTATCGTCACAAGCTGCAGGGTTTAATTTGGTTTTGTTTGTGTATGTTTTTTTGACTCTCAAAGCCATGATTCCCATTCACTTCCATTATATGACTGACAGACTGCAACAGTTTGAGTTAAAAATCTTCGTTTGTGTTCTACTGAAGAAACAAAGTCACCTACATCTTGGATGCCCTGGGGGTAAGCAGATAAACATCAAATTTTCATTTTTGGGTGAACTATCCCTTTAAATTATACCTTGAATTATACCTTATAACCCCCCGGTATTCAGATTAGTTGTCAGTAGTCAATGTCTGATTCTCAAAATGTTCATCAAATCTCATTTGATTGATATTATTCAAGTTTTAACCATCAGTTTTATCACAAAATAGGTGTGCACTTTTTTTTTTAGAAAGGTGAGTGTTGTCTAATATACCAGTGTTTTTTTTTTTTTTTCTTGATTGGGGTTAACATAAAGAGGTAATTAACTGGTTCAGTTTTTCCAGAACACACGTGATTTCAGCTGGATTGTGAAGATTGTAGTGGATTTCAGGTGTGGGAGTTTATTTCACCACTGATGGACAGCGAGTACATCCAGCTCTCACTTGACACAGAATGAGAGAGAAGGGACAAAAGTAGGACATCCCTGGAGCAGACAGATGGGCACATGAGCAGTGCTTAAAGTCAATTTTCCAAGCAAGATTAGAACCTGAGGTTTTCTGTTCGTGGGAAAGAACCATTACCTCTTAGCCATCAGAATTCACCGGACAAATGAAGCAGCTTCCATTCTACTGACACCTGCTGTAAAGTCATTTGAATTTCTAACATTTTAATTAACAACTTGCTGTAGTGAATGATAAATATTTAACACTTCTGATAAATTTTTTATAATGTTATTTGATGAATTTTTTCCAAATCCTGTTTATCACCAGAAAGGTTCACTTCTAAGGGGATCATGGCTAGAAATAACTTGTTTTTGAAGCCTGCCACATAGGAACAGTGCATACGCAGAGGTGAGGATGGTAACAAATGTTTGTGATAAATGTGAAAATGTTTGTGTAAAAGATGTCGGGAGTAAATGACGACTGCTATGTTCATTATTACATCCAATAACAAAACACCTCAATCGCTTAGGAGACATTCGTAACAATGGCGGACTGTTGACAGCTCACTCAGCTGTGATAAAACGCCAGTGTAAATCAACAATCGTGGGAGCGACCTGGGCATGTGTGAAGTCACACAGCCAAGAATCTGAGATCGGCTTGATTTTAGAAAGGGGTTATCATTTTTCAGGATTTAAAAAAAAAAAAAAAAACACTGGGTGGATTTTTATCATTATAGGGTGGTTGTGTACAGACACTGCTAAGACATATTTCAGTTCAAACAACATGTAAAAGTTAATGTTGCATCTGATGACCTTTAAAAAATAGATAAATACTGACCTTAAACTTTTAAACAGTAGTGTATATAAAAAAAGTGTTCTGCAGATATTTGCCTTTATAATTTTTTTTCTTGAATTAAAAAAAAACAAACAGCTGAGCATCTGACATTGAGATTGAATGGGAATACTAAAAGATAGATTTCCATTCCTAGAAAAGTCATGGTCATCTGAAAAGGTCACGTTAAAGTCATGAAATTTCTGATTTTCTAGTCTAATTCTATGTATTTTGTTCTGGTTATTTTAAGTTTTAAAGGAAAAAGTTAAGAAGCTTATAATAGTATTGCATTTCCATACATTGTCACTAAAATGTTTGTGTGAAACCTGCTGTAATAAATACTCTGCTGGGTAATCCAGACTTCATATCACATCATCCATGGCTTCTAAAGTTCAGAGTCAGTCTGAAGTCTGATGATAGTCAGGGATTGCTCTGACAGACATCCGTCATTGTAAAGCAAAGCCAGACAAAACAAAATCTATCCTCGTTGAGTCTGTCAACCACCATTAGTTTGCTGTGACAGAGCGGATCACTGACAGTTTAACCAGCCTCGGGAAAGTGACGCAGCCAACTGGTGACACATCCGTCATGGAAGTTGTCGGATCTTACATGGCAATGTGGAAAACCACGCGTTCGGCACACACACAAGAGAAAGAAAGAGTGATGGATTGATAGATTACAAAGAGCAAAGTGACATTTCTTTTGAGAGGTGACTGAGGGCTTTTTGTATAATTACTACCCTGATCATTGTATTGATTGGCTGAACTTTTGATTGACAGTTCTGATTATCTTTCAGGACATATTTGGGACCTTGTAATTTTGTTTATCTGTTTTTTTTTCTTTCATACCTGTCATTTAACATACATTTATCATGGTCACAGTGTAATTTGCATACCGATGTGGAATCATCTGAAGCACTGGTATTAATGAGGCATAATTAGATTAGGTTCAGCCTTTCACTCTGCATCAATTAACTATCAATTATCTTTGGCTGAGATCAAGGAATATTCTATTTATAATCCCTGTATCAATACATTTCTAAATTAATTATATTTAATCTTTTATCTCAATCATTAGCATTTCAGTCAAAAAGTAGCAAATAAATAAATAATAAAATGATAGATTGGGGTGGAGAAAGGTAAAGTTTTGTCCTTCCATAAATCCTAGTCTAATGGGGTAAACTTCTAGAGGGATAAAAGTGCTTCAGTTTTTACCCCAGTTGGGTTGCACTTTATTTCGATAGTCCACTTTAGACATTCTACTAACTAGAACTGTGCAACTACTTGTCAACTAGAGTGTTAGTAGACTGTTAGGTTAGGGTTAGTAGAATAAGTTGACTAGTACTTGAAAAGTAACTTACAGTCAGTGGAATGTGTGTTGGAGGTCTATTAAAATAAAGGGTTCTCAAATACTAAGCAGACAGACTACTAAGGGTACATTTACACAACATTGTGCTAAAATCAGCAAAAGTTTTTCTTTCAAGTTTTTGAAAAGATTTGCGTACAGGCAGCAATAATGTCAAAAAGTGTTTACACTGGTCCACGGAAATGACTAAAATTGCTATATTATGCATGCCGTAACACATACGTAAGATGTCACCGTTTTTACAAATCTGTATTTTTTAGTTTGCGTTTCGCATTTTGAAATCCGTCTTCAAAAGTTCGCATTTTCAGGCTCCTAAAATGCTGTTGTCATTTAAATGAACGACCAAAACACATAAAAAGTTTTCAGATTTTACTTGAAACCAGTGTTGTGTAAACACCAGTGTTGGGCTAGTTACTCAAAGAATGTAATATATTACTCATTACTAGTTACTCATTTCAAAAGTAATATTGTTACTTTACTTATTACTTTCTGGCAACAGTAATTAGTTACACTACTAGTTACATTACTTTTTCTTCACGCCCCACAAAAGTTGTAACTGTGTATCTTCCACATAAAATTCTAGTGATCGATAGTGACATTCAAGTATAAGTGTTGTATTAATCTCATTCATTGTCATGTGTAGCTTGAAGCTAATTGTAATTTCTCCGTTACCCATATACGATTATCTTTCATTATGTATTTTATCAAATCACATAAGTTTGTAAGAAACTTAAATTTTCCAAAAACATTTTGAATTATAGTAATATAATGTACCACATGCTGATCAGAGGGATGTGGGTGGGATGTAATGCCAGAGTAAAGTAAAGCCACAACTTACACAGATCATCTTTTTTCCTGACAAAATCAATATAATCCAATATTTCTATCTGCTGAATGTAAGCTTTTCCATAATCCGAGCTTGCCTGCTGCACTGGGGACATCACATGCATGTGCGAGCCGTGAAAATAAATCTAGGAATTATTTGATTGTTGGATTTTAAATCAGTGGGGTTGAGGCATCAAAAGTAACTAAGTTGTTTTATGGATGGTAACTGTAATATTATTACTGAAATCTTATTAGTAATTAGTTACACTACTAGTTACTGCAAACAGTAATATTATTACAGTAACTAAGTTAATAATTACTAGTTACTGCCCAACACTGGTAAACACCCTCTAATATTCTAACGCAGGGGCCGGCAACCTTTTGGGCATGAAGTGCCATTTTTATTTTTTTCTGGTTAACCTCTCTGCCAATAAGCCAACCTCCACCCCACCCATAACTCCTAACAGGCTGTGTGACTATGAGGAATGATTTCCTCAAAATGTACATTGGTATGCAGTTTTCCCTATTGCTCGCGTGCTAATGATTATCCCTCTGCGTGCCAATGTTGGCACTCATGCCATAGGTTGCCAATCCCTGCTCTAATGACTGGTAGTTGACATATAGTTACTTATGGTTAGTAGAATGTCTAAAGCGGACTATCAAAGTAAAGTTTTACCCAAAGTTGTCCTCTAGTCTATAAGTAAAACAGCTGCACCTAATTATATTTCAGAGTGTCTCCTACACAAATGACAAACTTGTGGAAATCATATCCACCATCTGGTATTGCCTTCATGCAGTTCATTCAATGTTGCCTTAATATTTTACCAAAATAATGCATCTTAGAAAGTAGCATCATGTTGCCATGACCTTTTGAAACGGGTTTCGCTTTGGGAGGGCTCCAATGATGCCTGAAAATGCCGTCCTCATGGGCACTCTCTAAGTTTTAGACAGAAGACAAAATTTGAGTGGAACTTCTGTTATTATTCCTACAACTTTACAGACTGCAGAACATCATCATGGTAAGTGCAAGTATTAATGGCCTCTGACAGCTAGTGAAGTTTAAGTCCCATCAGTATTCCAGTAGAGCATGATGGGAAGGTCATTACTGAATGCAGATAAATGTTACAAGAGATAAAGCACTGACCTCAGATCAGCATAGAAAAATGAAGAAAGGTCAGATTTACATTTCTTCTCTTGCACTTTCTTCCTGCATCCCTTCACCTCAAGCTTTCTCTCTTGAGGCTCTGTTTCTTTTGCATATTTCTCTTTTTTAAATCATAAAAACAAGAGGTCATGGTGGATAATCAATGATGTTTATTAAAAACTCCTGAGAAGTTGTGGCTCAAGCAGTATGGGTGTTTGGGTGCTTTGCTTCCTTTCTGCTAATGCCAACCACCCCCACAAGATAATTATTAGGCATGTTGATATTCTGATTATATATTTTTTCCAAACACATTTGATCAATTCCAAACCACATCAATCTTAATGACTTCTCTTGATTTTGTATTTAATCAACTGTAAGTGATATATAATTGTCCATGAAGGCTGGAAGTGAAAAACTCCTTATATTCAGGTGTGCAGAATTATTAGGCAATTTTTTTCTTTTACTGATAATATGAGCCAAAAAAGAAGTTTAACTCAGACTGAGATGTCAAAAATTATTAAATTCCCATGAGAAAAATTCAAAACTAATGCAATACAGAAATTGCAAAGTTAAGACATGACCATTGGACAGCAAAATGCTCACTGGGTCAGCGGGGTCAGAAAAAAACAGGTGGAGAAGAAAAGACACATGTTAACTGCAAAAGATTTAAGAATTAATGTGAAGAATTAGGTGTAAAACATCAGGAACCATTTAGTCTCCAGCGCCACCATTTTCCAGAACTGCAACCTTCAGGAGTGTCCAGAATTACAAGGTGTCAGGTTCTGAGAGACTTTGCTTGGGTAAAAAATCCTAAAAAATGACCCTCACTTAATAAGAATAACACGCTGAAGTATTGTGAAATACATTAAGACTAATTTTTTATAGGCTTAATGGACAGATAAGTTGAGAGTGACTCTTGAAGGACCAGCACCACATCCTCTTGTTCCACTGTTTGAAGAATTTATCTTCCAGAATCTGGCAGTAAATTTTAGGAACTTTCACTTCAGCATGTTATAATTTTTGACATCTCCATCTGAGTTAAACCTCTATTTTGGCTAATTTTATCTGTAAAAGAAAACATGCCTAATAATTCTGCACACCTGAATATAAGGAGTTTTTCACTTCCAAAAATTATATATCACTTATAAATGATTAAATACAAAATTAATAGTAGTTATTAAGAGTGATGTGGTTTGGAATTGGTAAAATGTGCTAGGAAAAAAATATCATCAGAATATCAACGTGCCTAATAATTATGCACACGATGTATATATTCTATACATTGGGCTTCAAAACTTTGAGACCACAATAAATATCCTGAAATCAAAATATATATGAAGTTTTTTTTTTTTTTTTTAATCTAAGAACATAATTAAATAATTGAACGAAAGACTTTGCTTAGAAGAGAGTGTGTAATTTAAAGCTGATTTTTCATGGAAAAGCTGATTTTTCACTATTGCATTTTTGTGGAAACCATGATATTTTCGATGGATTTTTTGATTAATTGAAAATTTCAACATTTATTTAATTTTATTTTTTGATCAATGTAAAAGTTTTACTGTCAGTTTTTCTGATAAAAAAATCCGTGCTGAGAATTAATAAAAACAAATAGTTAATTAAAAAACAAATCAGTCCTAATCTGTCATACATGTTCACATAGATTGATTTTAAAAATCGTACAGTGTTTCAGTGCAATTTAATTTCTTAATGCCCATTTTTTAAATTCTGTTAAGTAATGTAAAACAATGCTGTAAAATAATGTACTTATTTGCTGATTAATCTGGGTGTTCCCATTTTATCAGATACAGGTAAGATGTTATGGTTCATGTTTTCATTGAGACCGTAACATCAGATCAGTTATTTCATGCAGAAGAGGAGAAAGAGAATTGTTCTCAGAAAGCCTCATACCTACAGTATAAGCTGCACTGTACTGAACCTCAGTTGAGTCAGTCACAAAACAGCAGCTTTACGTAAGGGATTTAATTACACAACAGCTATTACATAAATTAGGCCAATCATATTACAGATCTTACTTTCATGTCTTTACTGATATGAAGATGACAGTTGATGGACTGATGTATAAGTGCTCAAGCCATAGATCAATATAAGATTGACAGAAATGTTAGCTGATGATGTTGTGGAAAATGATGATTTATGTGGTAAAAGCTTTTGACTCATTATCAAAGTTGGCATTATCAAACACAGTCATGACAGTTTCAGAAGGCATCAACTGAAAACCGTATTTTGTTAAATTTGTAAAACAGCAGTAAACACAATAAAGGGAAAGCCTGCTGGGTGAGACATTTGTATGTTGACTTTCTGCTCAGTCTTAACGTCTTTAGTGCAGTGGGAATAAACTGTGGCCTGCTGATCAAACTAAATGTCATGGGATTTACTAGGTCAATTGGTCAAATAATGGATAAAAGAAGGAAATAACCTTGTGCTCTTTTCTCACTCTATTATTATTTTTTTTTTGCCGCCTTTTGGCTCGTCCTTCCTTGTTTTTCTGTCTTAAGTGACTTTACATGGACAATTCAAGACTACTTTAAAATAGGTTTTTGCCTTTCCTTTTTTCTCATTTTAATGGCATTCCCTAGCCATTTTAATTGGAATAGCATTACTATATTTTATGCATATGTTGAATAAATGAATATTATTTCTATCTATCTATCTATCTATCTATCTATCTATCTATCTGTCTATCTGTCTGTCTGTCTGTCTGTCTG
>NW_015539842.1:180038-197459 GCF_001515605.1 Sinocyclocheilus anshuiensis | reverse complement strand
ATCATGAATGAGAATTAAGCGTAGATGCTCTCTGCATCGAAACATCTTCAGAATGATCATCTTGTCTTCTTTTTATACAGTTCTGACTTTAAGGCGTGGGGTATATATTCCATACAGTTTTCCATACATAGAATGGTTCCTTTGTGCATACAATTCTCCCTCGAGAGAAGCCCCCCCTAAGTCTTGTTATGGTAAAGAAAGAAAGCCCCCACTTATGTTTCCCAGATGTTTCTCATCTGAGGTCTGTACATTCTGCCACGTAGGCCTGTTTCTACACACAGGCATATGGGATTATAATGGAAGTATAACTGGATATTTAAATGGATATATTCATAATGATTATACTTGATTAATTCCTATTTGGATTAATAAAAATCTTCTACACACCCTATAGATTTAACACGTAATACGCCTACATATGACTTCGCCGTTTTCAAAAATTTGCGTTTCGTAGTTTACTGGTATCATTTTGAAAATCTTGCGCTTTGAAATGTGTCTTCAAAATTTTGAATGACCAAAACACATAAAAAGTTTTCTGATTTTACTTGAAAACAATGTTGTGTAAACACCCCCTAATACTCTAATGCAGGGGTCGGCAACCTTTTGGGCATGAAGTTGCCATGTTTTAGTTTTCTCGTTAACCACTGTGCCAATAAACCAACCCCCACCCCACCCAGAGCTCCTAACAGGCTGTGTTGACTATGGGGAATGATTACCTCAAAATGTACGTCGGTATGCAGTTTTCCCAATTGCTCGCGTGCCAGTGATTATCCCTCTGCGTGCTAGTGTTGGCTCTCGTGCCATAGGTCGCCGACCCCGCTCTAATGACTGGAAGTTAAAATATAGTTGTAAAAATTACTTATGCTTAGTAGAATGTCTAGTAGACTATCAAAATAAAGTTTTACCCAAATTTGTCCTCTAGTTTTTAAGTAAAACAGCTGCACCTAATTATATTTCAGAGTGTCTCCTACACAAATGACAAACTTGTGGAAATCATATCCACCATCTGGTATTGCCTTCATGCAGTTCATTCAATGTTGCCTTAATATTTTACCAAAATAATGCATCTTAGAAAGTAGCATCATGTTGCCATGACCTTTTGAAACGGGTTTCGCTTTGGGAGGGCTCCAATGATGCCTGAAAATGCCGTCCTCATGGGCACTCTCTAAGTTTTAGACAGAAGACAAAATTTGAGTGGAACTTCTGTTATTATTCCTACAACTTTACAGACTGCAGAACATCATCATGGTAAGTGCAAGTATTAATGGCCTCTGACAGCTAGTGAAGTTTAAGTCCCATCAGTATTCCAGTAGAGCATGATGGGAAGGTCATTACTGAATGCAGATAAATGTTACAAGAGATAAAGCACTGACCTCAGATCAGCATAGAAAAATGAAGAAAGGTCAGATTTACATTTCTTCTCTTGCACTTTCTTCCTGCATCCCTTCACCTCAAGCTTTCTCTCTTGAGGCTCTGTTTCTTTTGCATATTTCTCTTTTTTAAATCATAAAAACAAGAGGTCATGGTGGATAATCAATGATGTTTATTAAAAACTCCTGAGAAGTTGTGGCTCAAGCAGTATGGGTGTTTGGGTGCTTTGCTTCCTTTCTGCTAATGCCAACCACCCCCACAAGATAATTATTAGGCATGTTGATATTCTGATTATATATTTTTTCCAAACACATTTGATCAATTCCAAACCACATCAATCTTAATGACTTCTCTTGATTTTGTATTTAATCAACTGTAAGTGATATATAATTGTCCATGAAGGCTGGAAGTGAAAAACTCCTTATATTCAGGTGTGCAGAATTATTAGTCATGTTTTCTTTTACATGAGCCAAGAGCCAAAAAAGAAGTTTAACTCAGACTGAGATGTCAAAAATTATTAAATTCCCATGAGAAAAACTAATGACTAATGCAATACAGAAATTGCAAAGTTAAGACATGACCATTGGACAGCAAAATGCTCACTGGGTCAGCGGGGTCAGAAAAAAACAGGTGGAGAAGAAAAGACACATGTTAACTGCAAAAGATTTAAGAATTAATGTGAAGAATTAGGTGTAAAACATCAGGAACCATTTAGTCTCCAGCGCCACCATTTTCCAGAACTGCAACCTTCAGGAGTGTCCAGAATTACAAGGTGTCAGGTTCTGAGAGACTTTGCTTGGGTAAAAAATCCTAAAAAATGACCCTCACTTAATAAGAATAACACGCTGAAGTATTGTGAAATACATTAAGACTAATTTTTTATAGGCTTAATGGACAGATAAGTTGAGAGTGACTCTTGAAGGACCAGCACCACATCCTCTTGTTCCACTGTTTGAAGAATTTATCTTCCAGAATCTGGCAGTAAATTTTAGGAACTTTCACTTCAGCATGTTATAATTTTTGACATCTCCATCTGAGTTAAACCTCTATTTTGGCTAATTTTATCTGTAAAAGAAAACATGCCTAATAATTCTGCACACCTGAATATAAGGAGTTTTTCACTTCCAAAAATTATATATCACTTATAAATGATTAAATACAAAATTAATAGTAGTTATTAAGAGTGATGTGGTTTGGAATTGGTAAAATGTGCTAGGAAAAAAATATCATCAGAATATCAACGTGCCTAATAATTATGCACACGATGTATATATTCTATACATTGGGCTTCAAAACTTTGAGACCACAATAAATATCCTGAAATCAAAATATATATGAAGTTTTTTTTTTTTTTTTAATCTAAGAACATAATTAAATAATTGAACGAAAGACTTTGCTTAGAAGAGAGTGTGTAATTTAAAGCTGATTTTTCATGGAAAAGCTGATTTTTCACTATTGCATTTTTGTGGAAACCATGATATTTTCGATGGATTTTTTGATTAATTGAAAATTTCAACATTTATTTAATTTTATTTTTTGATCAATGTAAAAGTTTTACTGTCAGTTTTTCTGATAAAAAAATCCGTGCTGAGAATTAATAAAAACAAATAGTTAATTAAAAAACAAATCAGTCCTAATCTGTCATACATGTTCACATAGATTGATTTTAAAAATCGTACAGTGTTTCAGTGCAATTTAATTTCTTAATGCCCATTTTTTAAATTCTGTTAAGTAATGTAAAACAATGCTGTAAAATAATGTACTTATTTGCTGATTAATCTGGGTGTTCCCATTTTATCAGATACAGGTAAGATGTTATGGTTCATGTTTTCATTGAGACCGTAACATCAGATCAGTTATTTCATGCAGAAGAGGAGAAAGAGAATTGTTCTCAGAAAGCCTCATACCTACAGTATAAGCTGCACTGTACTGAACCTCAGTTGAGTCAGTCACAAAACAGCAGCTTTACGTAAGGGATTTAATTACACAACAGCTATTACATAAATTAGGCCAATCATATTACAGATCTTACTTTCATGTCTTTACTGATATGAAGATGACAGTTGATGGACTGATGTATAAGTGCTCAAGCCATAGATCAATATAAGATTGACAGAAATGTTAGCTGATGATGTTGTGGAAAATGATGATTTATGTGGTAAAAGCTTTTGACTCATTATCAAAGTTGGCATTATCAAACACAGTCATGACAGTTTCAGAAGGCATCAACTGAAAACCGTATTTTGTTAAATTTGTAAAACAGCAGTAAACACAATAAAGGGAAAGCCTGCTGGGTGAGACATTTGTATGTTGACTTTCTGCTCAGTCTTAACGTCTTTAGTGCAGTGGGAATAAACTGTGGCCTGCTGATCAAACTAAATGTCATGGGATTTACTAGGTCAATTGGTCAAATAATGGATAAAAGAAGGAAATAACCTTGTGCTCTTTTCTCACTCTATTATTATTTTTTTTTTGCCGCCTTTTGGCTCGTCCTTCCTTGTTTTTCTGTCTTAAGTGACTTTACATGGACAATTCAAGACTACTTTAAAATAGGTTTTTGCCTTTCCTTTTTTCTCATTTTAATGGCATTCCCTAGCCATTTTAATTGGAATAGCATTACTATATTTTATGCATATGTTGAATAAATGAATATTATTTCTATCTATCTATCTATCTATCTATCTATCTATCTATCTGTCTATCTGTCTGTCTGTCTGTCTGTCTGTTTTTGTAAATGGTTGTTTCATTTTTTTTCTTCTTTTCTGCAAGTGAACTCACACTTCTGTTAAGTCCTCTTTTTGTTCATATACTGTTTTCAGGAACTCTGAGTGTCCATAATGTTATGTCACCTGTCCTACTTTTTTGAAAGTAGTACAAAGAACTAACTAATCTGAGTATACAGATATCTCTGAGAAGTTCCGAGTTCATCTGGAGCTTTCACACATATGCCAAAATGTCAATCTGAGCCTTGCATGTGTACCTGCATTCAGCACTTGAGATCCAGCTGTACAGCCAATAAGAGTCACACCTCATCAGCTGTTTTTTTTCCATGTTCTTCAAGCTCTAATCAAATGTGTGACTTACACCAGTGTGTGTCTTGTTTCTAAACGAGACCATCTCTTGTCAAAGGCCAATCTGTGAAGGGCCACCTGCCACGGTGGTGACTAGAATAGGCGAAATTACCCATATTAGGCTGGTGACTGGTGTTAATTATGCACCCTTGTGGTGAAAAATAAGAAACGCACATTATAAGGCTATGGAGTGTGGTATTACTGGAGTCTCAGTAGCTACGTTTACATACACCTGAATAATATATTTATATTCAGGATGAAAAGCCTTCATGTAAACACCTCAATCAATCTGAATAAAATTGTGATCAAATTTAAAGGGTTGGTGTAGGCCTGAAATAAATAATACTTTGCACACATGCACAGTGCCATAACACGTATGTTTACATGCATTTTATGTCATACAGATGTTTCATGTCTTATGAACTGGTTAGTAAATGTGACTGAATATTTACTGAATAAAAAAGTCTTCAGCTTTTCTTTTAGAGGTCATTATGGCAAAAAAAAAAAATTCTCAGTAAATCCAGTGACTATTACAGTGACTTCATATGCGCTAAAGTTGTGTTTGGAATACATGTAATGCTAAATATGTGTATAAAACTCATATGTGAATCAGACTGCATTGTTTAGGGTCATATAAACGGTACTGTCAAAATTTGAAATTGGATTGGATTCATTCCGATTGGGAAAAAAAATTGTTTCTTCAGTTATTCCAGGCTCAGGAAGAAGAAGAAATGTTGTGAAAGCTCACAATACTTTTGTAGCACACCAATCCTCATGATTTAAAATGAAATATACAGTTTGTTATGATAGACGATGATGGATTACCCAAAATTTCACAATTTCATATTTGACCTTGTGAATCTCGACAGAGAAACCTTGATGTGTGAGTTCTAAAATACAAATCCCACTGAAAACAATTACGAGCCTCATGTCCTGGTGTAAATTTTTAATCATGCATTGATTTTTATCCTGTTAAAAGGAACTGAAAAGTAATTCAATGCAACCACTGTGTTTGAGCATGTGAGCTGTGTGGGCGTCTTACTTGAAAAGTTATTTTCAGGGGTTCCCGCCACTCTCCGCAAGCTCTTTCTGATGTCCCTGTCACTAAGAGTAAAGCACCTCTAAATTACTGTCAGTATAACGCAATTACCTTACAGAGAAAGATAGAGAGAGAGAGAAATAGAGTTACAATGCCCATCTGCTGTATGTGTAGGACCTAAAATGGCTCTTACAAACCGTATAAGACACAACAGATGTGATACAGCCGTGTGACAGGTTTTATTTATCTATTTTTTTAAAGCAGAAGTTCTGTTGATGAGAGCTCAAACTCCTTAATGAGTTAGCATTGATCTGACTCCACTTGCTCGATCTGCACTCCTCCTCTCCGACGACTTGAGAATACTCAACTGATCATATGCACACAACCTGTCTCATAATTAACCATATCCCCACACGGTCTGACATATACCTGTATGTTTTCACAGTGCTTAAAGCTGTGTTGTCAAGGCATCTTACACCTCGATGTGAGTGTTTATTACTGTAGACTGTAATCCTGCACAGTTAAATAAATCAAGATGGGGAAGCTGAAAAAAACCTTGCATAAACCTTGAAAAACAGAAGACTCTTCATGTTCATGTGAATCATAGCACCTGTGATATTCGATGATGTTGTAAACACAGTTTTAATTAGGAGATAAATAGTGACAGGGGTCAAATGAAGTAGGAAGCGTCTGTGCTTTTTAAGAATAGCGAACAACTTATTTCTTTGTACAAAATTCATTTTCTTTTTCTGAATTTCTTGCAAACATGCAGAGACCTGTTCGTAGTTAAAGGAATAGTTCAACCTTTCAAAGTTCAAAGATGTAGATGAGTTTGTTTCTTTATCAGAACAAATTTAGAGAACTTTAGCATTACATCACCTGCTCACAAATGGATCCTCTGCAGTTAATGGGTGCCATCAAAATGAGACTGGTAATTAACACCACTCCAGTCCATTAATTAATTTATTGTAAAGTGAAAAGCTGGCCAATAATGCATAATAACGTTATAACGCTTCCTACAAAAAAACAAAAAAAAAAACAAATTCCATCACTTCTTGTCCTCTCACATTAAAATCCACTGACATTTTTGTTTAGAAATGTTTTGGTCTGTTTTCAGTTGTAAACTGTGCTTGATCTATACATATTTCTCTCCTGATTCAGACGAGAAAATTTTTTCACTGGATAAAGAAATATTATAGAGGACTTATATTTTAGCCAGAAGCAATGGTTTGAAGTTTACAAAATCTAAATGATGGATGGAGTGTTTCTTACAAACACTCAGCTTTTTACTTCACAAGACAGTAATTGATGGACTGGAGTTGTGTGGATTACTTGTGGATCATTGTGATGTTTTAATCAGCTGTTTGAACTCTTATTCTGACGGACACACACACAGACACACACAGACACACACACACACACACACACAAATTGTCTTGAGGTCTTGATGGCAGCTGTTTGGACTCTCAATCTGATGGCAAGAGACGTACAGTAATGATACATTTCTCCAAATCTGTCTTATCTAATCTTTGTTTTATTTACCCACTGTGCAAAGTTTTAAACACATGCTTTGTGTAAAATGTATAAATGTATCCCACACCGAAAAGATCCCACACTATATCAGTGGCCTAATGCAGCGTACAAATAGGTAATTTTCCAACAGTCATTATTTTTCTAACTGCACAATTTTTTCTAGAACAAGCAAGAAATAATTTACCTCCCAGGCTAGAGTAATACAAAATAATGGACATTCTTATTGTTTTCTTGACCTAATTTAAAGATTTACAGACTTCTGCAAAGCAAGGGAGGAGGTTTAATGTTCTTTTTTGTGCTAAATGGTAGTTTACACCAGTACTTGGAGTACAGTATGTGATAGAGCTATTCAGAAGCACATGCGTTCCATTTTGGCCTGCTAAATTTATTGTTCCTCCTTCAGAGCAGAGATTACATGGACATCAGTGTCTTATCTGCTGTATTACAACTACAGTCATAAAACCCTGAAAAGCTTTACCATTTTTCTTTTATGATAAGAATAGAGAAGCAGCATGGAACAGCTTCAGAATGCTTGCATCATCCTTCCCTCCGGAATACAATGTAATACGTGTTAGCCTCTGAAAGAAAGTTCCAGACTTCCTCTAAAAATGTGTCGTATTCAGAGCAAAATGCTACCCTGAGGTGTTAAAATGTAAGCGGCTTTATGGTGCCTTGGAAAACAAGCTCTGAATACTTGTTCAGCATGGAAAGTATCAGATTTGGAGTGGTCGCCTCACTTGTGTGTGTGTGGTTTGCAAGAAAGAACTTCTGAAATGAAATGTATTTGAACGCTTTGAAAGGGTCCATCAGTTAAGAGAGCTTTGGCTTGTGCATGATTTTGTTTTTTTCTGAAAGCGTCTTAGATGGTCCCGGCTGCTTTTGGCATCAAGTCGCATTGGCTAGCTGCCTCGCTCTAAAGGGTTTTAATCATTGCCAACATGAAGTGCAGCTCTGACGCTCCAATGATAATGGACAGAATGGAAGAATGACAAATTAAATTCGGAATTAGGTGGCAATGGATTAGAAGATCCATAGCAAAAGGAATAGTTCACCCAAAAATGAAAATTTGCTTACCTTCATGTTGTTCCAAATGAACTCTCGTTCTTCTGTGGAAGACCAAAAATGGTATTTTGGATTTTTTTTTTTTTAACCATACAATGTAATTTTGGAGCTAGTGTTGTTTAGGCCCCATTGTTCTTCAAAAGGTCTTCTTTTGTATGCAGAAGAAGGAAAGTCATATGTGTTTGGAATGAAATAGGGATGAGTAAATAATGACACAATTTCCATTTTCGGTGAACTAACCCTTCAATGTTTATCATTGTGCTGTAAAACCAAATCTAAATAAACATGGTCATATATGCATGCTGTAGTGTTGCTATGGAAGATAATCGGCCATTCAAAAAACATAAAGGAAGCGGTTTGTCAACAGCATCTTGTTTTCATCTTTCTGAGGAGCCTATATATGATGAAGGTAGATTATGAATGAAGAAAACTCATATGTGCTATTATGTGTCCTCTGAAATTACATAAAAAAGGAATTTGCTTTTCAAAGTTTGGCTAATCTTTGCGCCGCAATCATACCAAGACTCGAATCCTCTCCTCAATCAAGTCTTTAGAATCACAAGTGGCTCTGTGAATTGTCCTTCATCTGTTCTTCAGTAATGCATCCTAGTATTCGGAGGAGTTTCATGGAAAAATATATTTTATTTCAGGTTTGTCCCAGTAGACCCTTATGACTTTCCCTTTCACTAGCCTATAGCTCAGATTTGACACCTGACCCCTCTGTTGCTTTTTTTCTTGTTACCTTGGCATTTGTCCTTTTGTAGTTTGATAGGGCATACATTTGGGATTGCATTGGTGTGCTTTTTTGATACATTTTTACTCTTGTTCACCGGCTTGGTCAATTCAAAAGAAATGCAGCCAAATACATATTTACTGTGTGATCTCAATTCAAATGCATTGCTGTTTTTGCATAGCATTTTGTTTTAATATTAAAATATCCAAAACACCATAAAGGTATCTACCTGCATAAGAAAGAATAAACTCTTGAAACGGTTGAGTGAACAGTTTGGTGAACAGCATACTGTTTAATATGATACATTATTATGGTACAATATTCTTGAGTTTCATTTTTAATAAAAAAAAAAAATCAAAGTTTAAAATGAAGCTGCAATGAAATATTGCATATACTATTGTGCCAAGAAAAAAACAACAACAACTATAACACTTATAGCACTGTCAACCAGCGGTATTATCAGTATAGTCGGTTTTTGAATAAATTTACATTTATTTATTTACCCCCTAAGGTACAAGCAGTGCCATAAACTTTTTTTTTTTTTTTTTCTCAGGTTGACTGGTTGTCTGGCATGAAGACAAAATGTGAGTTTCATAATATTACCAAATATTCTATTAAAATACATTCAAGAGAAACAACAATTTAAAAAGATAAATCTTAAATTTAATACATTTTATACAATGCTCTTAATCTGTGTTTTTATGTGTTGTCAGTGACTTCTGAAGAGTTATTTGATTTTCTGAAAGTAGACCAAAAGTCATTGTAGAACACAAATACAAGTACACCATGATTCGTAAAAAAAAAAAAACGGCGTCAGCCTTATCCCACATAAGACTCAAGGGATGAACAACAAAATATGTTTCCTTTGAAGAAAAAACAAAACAAATCAAAGGCTTGACAAATTCTATGTTTGAAAAAAAAAAAGTTTAGGGGATTATTTGAAAGCTTCCAGGGATGAGATAAGACATGACATAAAGGGTCACTGAGATCTTCTCATCATCCTGAGGAAACCAGCTAAAACTATGTCATCGTACTGTGAATCATTTCAAATAAAAAGCTTGTGCTAAACGATTAGCAACCTGATATGCAGAGATAATCTTCTGCTGGATTCATGAATCTTTTCAGCATGTTGGCACGTTTACTTGCAATAACTTGCAATACAAAATTGCTTCGAGGGGCATGCCAGAGGCACATACCCACCCAGGATGTTTGAAAGCAATCAAAATTACAATATTTTTTCATTGAAAAACCCCATATCCATTTATGCCTATGTTTGGGCAAGAAAGAACCTGTTCCGCCATTTCAAGCACGCTTCTACTTTTTTATTTTTTTGAGCTCTGTGGGTTAGACACAAAGATGAAATGACAATAATAAAGACTTTGATTTATTATAAGAATAAAATGACCTGTTGATTACATTAGGTTCATTACATTAGGTCGAGAATGGGTTTGCTCAGTGCTGACCGATTACAAGCTAATGGCCACTGCTGATTGTTGCTCATTTTTTGTTTAAATTTACAGATGAGCCAAATGGGGAAAAAAAAATAAAAATCATTAAGGACGAAGCAATTTATTATGCATTCTCAGTGCCTTTATTTGCATGATTCATGCACAACCTAAAATCATGCCCTAACCGAAATTGTAATGTGAAGGTAACCATACATGACCAAGGTCCAGCGTACTCTTCAGTTTAAGGAAAAGCCATTTTTTCTCTTTCAATATACCTTATCCGGTGCGCCCACTCATAGCCCTGAGTGCAAATGTAGAGGATGAGAACAATTTAACAGAGTGGGATGTTTAACCCCACTCTCATGTTTCGAAGCACTATGAAACAGAGTTGAATCATACGAATATACTTTTCAGTGCTTCAAAAATGGCTAAAATGAAATCAATATTACGCTCTCGAATATATACGTTAGCAAAAGGATATCATTCCAACAGCTTGTCATGATCTAATCGACAGGTCTTTGAATGTTAGCAGAAGGTTAGACATGTATCACATTCAATGTAATTCCACCCGGACTGTTTGATTATTTATCTTCTTTAAGGCACAGTAATCATCCCGTCTGTATCTCGCCGTTCATATATGTTGAAGGACAACCTGAAGAGCGGAGGAAATATGAATGAACCGCAACCATGTTTTTAACAGCCGCTCACATTCCCCGAGCGCCACGCATTTACACAGTCGTCGACAAATAAAACAGCCAAACAATCACACTTGACCCTTGCAGAAGCGCCAAGGCCACCGGAGCGTCAAAGAAAAGTTCGCAAAGTTATTGATCCTGCAGTTAAACTCATCCTTGATAGGCTCGAAAACGACCTCAATCCTTAGTTGAGATGGAGGGGAAGGCGTGAGAGAACGGGGAGCGTTTAATCTGCCCACTGGTGAGAAAGATGGGAAGTGAGACATCTATTAAACTGAATCTTTGTGGCTGAATATAGGATTGTGCTTCCTCTGAGACCCTACCTAAGGCCACTGCCAGCAGTCACCGGTGTCCCCAGGGAGCACAACTTCCCACAGAGATTCCCGAGACCGTGAACATGTCACAATATTCCCCAGTTCTTGATCACAGTCTAGGCTTCCCGCGTGGTTCTTTCCTCTGGTATTTCTCTCCTAATTATGCAGATGCCACGAGGCATGACCACTCGTTCTCGCCAAAACCAAATTGCCATAACCTTTAATTGGGTCTCATTATAAAAATACTCTACTCCCGGCCGATAGGATGTGAATACCTGCTGTTTTTCCTCTTAACATGTGTGAATCACTTTAAGGAAGACAAATTACGAAGGCAGAACTTCCAAAAGGTGCTGAAATGTATTTGTGCAGTCGTGTCTTTCAGCCATCGACTCCGATCATTAAGGAGCAATGCGGTGAGTGGTTGCGACGCTGGCGAGTTCTTGCTTGTTTAACTGCAAGTAATTATGCATAAGGCTGTAAGTGAGTCTTTCAGCCCACCTCAGCTTCAGGCTGATCATTATGTGCGGTGAATACCGAGAAGGCTCTTTCAGTTGGAGGCCGAGGGCCTGGTCAGCTTGTCCTCCACTGTATGAGTGAAATTTGATTAGGAGTCTAATTATGTGTAGCAGAGAATGAGGGGGGTCATGCTAGGCTGGCTGCTTTTCACATTCTTTTGCTCTCTTTTTCTCTCGTATCCAATCATTCCTCGCGCTCTTGTAAGCTGTAGAAACGGAAGCACTCAACAAAACCAGAAGTGGCACATTTTCCCCCTCCATTCAGAATGATTTAAAATCATCAGAGCCCAGCCATAATGTCTGCCTGTAGCCTATATGATCATACAAGCATTTGTCTGGTAAAAAGAACTGATTTGAAGAGAATGTTTTAGCAGGCTTCTCCTGCGTTTCATCTGGGCTGATTTTTTGATCCTATGTGGGATTTTATATTTATGGTGACCTTTATCTTTGAGCATCTTGCCATCTGTAGTGGAACCCTTCATTTTAAATCACTTGTTCTGAAGTTTTGACAGGGCGTATATTTTTATCATACAGCTGATCCATCCAGTTGGCACTACTGAAAATGCTTTTGCAAAGACCGTTATTTGAGGGTTAAATATGTAGTCCAGTTAAATGTGTAGTTGTCGTCATTTACTCATTAGCAAAGGAGCGTTAACCTGTTTTTCTGGCCATCACAACTCGGTAGACACATTTAACACACCAATACCTACAAAAAAGTATATTGGTTCAACATCCGAAACCCAACAGGAAGTCCGTTATTTTGAATTTCCTGTATGATTTTTGTGCAGTTTTTGCCATTTTCAGGCCTTGTACTTTAACTCCTCCTCCTACAGTTTTAATTGGATCATCTTCAAATTTGCTGAGTGTTATCATAAGGCCTCTGCGATGCTAAATTGCGAATATCTTGAGTTTTCGTCAAAGCGCATGTCCCTGGCAGCCTGTCAAAGTATGATGTTTCACCATGAAACAGGAAGTTGCTGTAACAGGCATGCAGTGTCCAATCTGCCCCAAACTTCACATGTTTGATAAGAGTCCTTACCAGGTTTGATATGGACTCCTAGCAACATATTAAAAAGCGTCAGCAAGTGTTAAATAGGCTGGCAACATGGTAAAACATGCTAGCAACACTTGGTCAAGTGCTAAAGCATGCTATTAACGCAGTGAAAGAGGAAGTTGCTGTAACTCAGGCATGCAATGTCAAATCTGCCCCAAATTTAACAAGTTTGATAAGATTCCTGGCCTGAAGACATCTACATGCCCATATTCGGTTATAGTCATAGCGCCACCTACTGTAAACAGGAAGTGACATGTTTAACACTGTGATGCACTATTAGCAATACAGTAAAATATGCCATTGTGTGCTAAACATGCCAGAAACATGCTCAAACATGCTAGCAACTCTTACTAAGTGCTAAAGCATGCTATTAATGCCATCAAACAGGAAGTTGTTGTAACTCATGCATACAATGTCCAATCTGCCTCAAACTTAACATGTTTGATTAGAGTCCTGGCCTGAACACATCTACATGATCATATTCGGTTATAGTCATAGCGCCACCTGCTGACAACAGGAAGTGACTTGTTTCACACTAACTTAAAAATGCAGTGCCTGATCTGCCCTAAGCTTGACATGTTTGATAAGAGTCCCGGCCTTAACACATCTTAAGACCAATATTTCATTATAACCATAGCGCCACCTGCTGGCAACAGGAAATGACTTGTTTCACAGTAACTTAAACATGCAATGTCTGGTCTGCCCCTAACTTCACATGTTTGGTAAGAGTCCTGGCCTGAAAACATTTACAATATTCAGTTATAATTTATAGCGCCACCTGTTGGCAACAGGAAATGTCATGTTTTACACTAACTCAAACATACCATGTTCAATTGGCACCAAACTTCATATGTTTCATAAAAGTTCTGGCCTGATGAAATCTACATGCCAAAATTCAGTTATAGTCATAGCGCCACCAGCTGGCAACAGGAAATTACTTGTTTTACACTAACTTAATCATGCAATGTCCCATCTGCACCAAACTTCACATGTTTGCTAAGAGTCCTGACCTGAAGACATCTACATGACAATATGCAGTTATAGTTATAGCACCACCTGTTGGCAACAGGAAATGTCATGTTTTACACTAACTTAATCATGCAAAGTCCAATCTGCACCAAACTTCACATGTTCAACCCTCTACGCACACCTTGGCAATATAATCGCCATTGGCTAGTACATTTTTTGTTTACTCGCCAGACTGATATACTATTTTTCACTGGTATGCAAGACTCTCGCTCTCTCTCTTTGCATGTGTGAGAAACACAGCACTATCAGTAAAGCGACGGCAAGTCGTGCGCCTTCACACTAGTTTACGGTACGTCAAATACAGGTGCGCTGCGTGCTACATACTGCACATCCATTGAGTACATGACATGATCCATTGAGCGCATCCAAATAGTATAGATCGCTTGACGGAGAGCGAAACTCTCGAGCGCTCAGTCAGCGTGTTTATCGAGTGAAAATCTGTGTTGAACGCCTCTCACACACATACTGGCGTGTAAAATCTAAGAATTTATTAGCCAATGGCTAATGTTAGACATTATTTAGTCGCCCAGAGTAAGATTTAGTTGCATATGCGAGTGATTTACTCGCAATGTAGAGGGTTGCATGTTTGATAAAAGTTCTGGCCTGAAGACATCTACATGTCAATATTCAGTTACAGTCATAGTGCCACCAACTGTTAGCAGGAAATCTGGCACATATAAATGACTTTGACATATTCCTCCTACATTTACCACTTTAAATGCATATTGTCCACCATTCGCTTTTTTCCTAAAGCCTCCGGGTGGCGGTGAGCCCGGGTGCGAGGGCCCTTTCATCGCTGATTGCAGCTTTAATTAATTTCTATAATTACACTGTTGACCCATCCTTTACACCTTAACACACCCTTAAAAGTATTTTGAATTACAATATGAACACAATAAGTACATTGTACTTATTTATTGATGTAAGTACGTAGTAGTTAAGGCCACCTAATCTTAAGTGGGACCATTTTTTATATTGTTGTTATGTTTTAATAATCTTTTTTTATTTTCTCTCCAATTTTCACTGCTGAAGATGATTGAAATGATTGAAATTGAAATTAAAATTACACTACAACCAGTGATTATCGTTGGCAGCCAACTGTGAAAGTTTTAATTCTATTAGTAAATAAACACAAACGATGCGTTGCTAATAACACGCATGTTTGGTTTTCCAATCTTGATGCTGAAGTTTTTCAATACTTCAGTTAGATTGAGTCTTGACGTGCATGTAGAAATCTAATTTCAGCCAGGCGACAGCAGATACTGGTATGTGGTGTGTCGTGTTTTTCCATTAATGAAGATTACCTGCCTATTCCTATTTGTACATACAGGTGTCAGATTTTGATTTGATTCCATCAATTTGGTTTTATGTGTTTGAGCTACTACAGTACATCCAGCAAATGGAATAGGTTCATTCAGACCGCCCTTAATATGCATCTGTCAAATTTCAGGGAATTCAAATATAGACAGGCAGTAATGCCCGATATTTTTCAGCTCTTCTTCTCCCAAGATAGTTTTACAACTTGAGGTTTGTCTGACTAGATGCAATTTAAATGAGAAATTGACAAGGGGCTCTTTATTTGTCAGGATCCTGTCTATTAATACGGATATCTGTATGTGAAAGACATCCCCTGAGCATGCAATAATGCAGGGATTGATATTCTTCTTATTGTCGTTGTTGGGATCTTGTAACTCAGATTGATGAAGTGACACAGCAACCTATTAGCTATTTTCCGAATATACTGACGTAACCTCTCCATACAGATGACATTTTAATGAGACAGGGATGCAACTTGGTTCTAAAATGTGCTAAAACAATCTGATATTGTTGACTACCTAGTGAAACGTTGACATTTTAAAACGATCACCTTTTGACACCACTTGACTCTTTCTATTTTTCTTTTTTTCCCCCCATTTCTCTCCTGAGCGACCTTCACCACCGACTTGGATAATTGTTGTCCTTCTCAAATGATGTGCAGTGCTGTGTGTTTTCCTCCACACTTATAGGCCATCCAGTAAGGTAATATCCCTGAAAAACAACAGAGCACTAGTTCTGCTGATCTATTACCACTTATTTATTGTAATGAATATGTAAATTGCTCTCTCTGAATTCAGGTAAGAGTGTGGCAAGTTTTTTTTTTTTTTTTATAGTTCTGCACCAACGAGGTCTGGAAACCTAAATGTTTGTTAATGTACCCATGTCTTTGTCCACTTACTGTCAGGTGGTCTTAAAAACAACCTTGTCATGGCTGTCTCCATCCTAGGGAGCTCATATAAAATCACGTCAGCTCGGATCCTGTTTACCCCCCAATTAGATGCTATGGGTCTGGTAATCCGAGATGTCATCTTTCATTGCTTTCCTGTCATACTTGCTCAAAACCATTCAGTGACCTTTGCAGTCATTCGATATTAACTTGGTGACTGATTAAAGCTGAATTTCCCTCAGGACAAGCTACTGCCAAAGAAAAACAAAGGACCATAAATTGTATGCTTTATTAAGTGATTGGCGCAATATAACTTTGGCATAATATCTGTCATCTGTTTCAATGGCTAAATCTATATTATATAATTTGATTTTACTGGTTGGAGGCCAAACTCTTTTTGTACCTCCTGGATATTTTGCCACCCGCAATCATACAAAGCCACAGCTACCTACGGGCCAATTTCATTAGTAAAACCTCTGAAAACATTTCTAGCCGTCTATGAAGTGGAGTATTAAAACATCAAATAACTCAGACAGCCTTGCCCTCAGGAGCAAAAACGTTGTTTCAAAGTAGAAAAGATGCTTCATCTCATTCCAGGAATATTCTGAAGCATCCTCATGAGTCTTGCCTTTGCCAATTTTCTAGTGTTTCTCACTTCTTAAACTGTGTGCCATTTAAGTTGCCCAGTGTCTTGCTAAAAACGTCTGCGTGAATCGCAGCATGGTGACCAATGCATAATTGCATTCCATTCACTCAGAAGCTATGGAGCCAACAGGGCATTATGGTAATTAGAAAGGGACAGAACACTGGCAAATGAAATATGGCTGTACGAATAAATGAAGGAGGGGTTTAGAGGGTACTTTAATCAGCCAGAGACCAGGTGCAGCCAAAAACAAAGTTGTAGATTAAAAGCAAAAGCTCACCCCTTAAACTCTTGCATGCGAAGGCAAATTAAGAAACTTTTAATACAATATTGACTGCACTCTGTATTCTCAGTTCTCTTCAAAATATTCCTGACTTCCTTTACAAGCCCTCGCAAGTACATGACGACCATATGCCTTCGTATCATGCAGCAAATGAGTATTGACTCGCTTCCATATGTTTGGAAAGCCCTAAAATAAACACATGGGATCATTTTATGACTGCCGCAGGTGAGTAATGGATTGTGAAAGGTTAATTTAATGAAAGTCTCGCAATTGTATTAAGCAAACGTCTCTTTCCTGATCAGGCAATGTGGCTATAAACCGAAGAGAGCATAATTGAATTTATTCTCTAAAATGGAGGTGGAGAGAGCAGCTGTAGGCCAGGTGATTGGTGGGAATATTGACTGACAGGTGTCGGATTGCAGTCCTGT
>NW_015539842.1:157651-161735 GCF_001515605.1 Sinocyclocheilus anshuiensis | reverse complement strand
GATATCGTCCTCTTTTGGAAGGCCAAACAAAGTAGTTTCGCTTTCACAACGAAACACACAGCGCCTTCACGACATGGCGGCGGCGGCAACAACAATACTACAGCGAGAATAAAAGTTACGCCTTCTTTCTTTGCGTGAACATTTGGGCGGCGTTATGCAAATCTTCCCACATAGTGAGGTAGATATGTGGGGGCGTGTTAGAACAAGCCGTTTTAGGTAGGCGTGGTTGACTCTTAACTTTTAGAAAGAATATCTCTTTGGATTTGAGACTTTAGTCTTTGCAACTTTACAGATCTTCTTTATGCACCAAGAGCTTGTAACACTCCAACGAGAAAGGAAAAATTGAAATCGCATCATATGACCCCTTTAAGTGATTGGCGCAATATAACTTTGGCATAATATCTGTCATCTGTTTCAATGGCTAAATCTATATTATATAATTTGATTTTACTGGTTGGAGGCCAAACTCTTTTTGTACCTCCTGGATATTTTGCCACCCGCAATCATACAAAGCCACAGCTACCTACGGGCCAATTTCATTAGTAAAACCTCTGAAAACATTTCTAGCCGTCTATGAAGTGGAGTATTAAAACATCAAATAACTCAGACAGCCTTGCCCTCAGGAGCAAAAACGTTGTTTCAAAGTAGAAAAGATGCTTCATCTCATTCCAGGAATATTCTGAAGCATCCTCATGAGTCTTGCCTTTGCCAATTTTCTAGTGTTTCTCACTTCTTAAACTGTGTGCCATTTAAGTTGCCCAGTGTCTTGCTAAAAACGTCTGCGTGAATCGCAGCATGGTGACCAATGCATAATTGCATTCCATTCACTCAGAAGCTATGGAGCCAACAGGGCATTATGGTAATTAGAAAGGGACAGAACACTGGCAAATGAAATATGGCTGTACGAATAAATGAAGGAGGGGTTTAGAGGGTACTTTAATCAGCTAGGGACCAGGTGCAGCCAAAAACAAAGTTATAAATTAAAAGCAAAAGTTCACCCCTTACACACTTGCCTGGAAAGGCAAATTAAGAAAGTTTTAATGCAATATTGACTGTACTCTATATTTTAACGTGTCTCATTTCTCTTCATAATATTCCTGAGTTTCTTTACAAGCTCTTGCATGTACATGACGACCATATGCCTTCGTATCATGCAGCAAATGAGTATTGACTCGCTTCCATATGGTTGGACAGCCCTAAAATAAACACATTGGATCATTTTATGACTGCCGGAGGTGAGTAATGGATTGTGAAAGGTTAATTTAATGAAAGTCTCGCAATTGTATTAAGCAAACGTCTCTTTCCTGATCAGGCAATGTGGCTATAAACCGAAGAGAGCATAATTGAATTTATTCTCTAAAATGGAGGTGGAGAGAGCAGCTGTAGGCCAGGTGATTGGTGGGAATATTGACTGACAGGTGTCGGATTGCAGTCCTGTTCTAATGTGCATTAACAAACCCTCATGTTTCCTGAGCCGGCCTGGCCGCACATTTGCTTTCCAGATTCAATGTTGTTATAGGTCTATCCTGTTGATTTAAGTCCAGGACCATCTGTTTGTGGATGAGTTGGATATCTTATAACTTCTCTGACACATAATTCTCTTTCATGAATTTTAAGTGTATGCAACTCAACGTATATTTATTTTAATCGATATTGAAAAGATTTTAGCATGTGATGCAGGTAAATTAAGCATTGATTAATGCTACTGCGAACTCATGAATCATGCAGGTGATGAAGTTTTAGTGATGGCTCATCATAATAAACAAATGCAAGTAAAACATACAGTGGGTACGGAAAGTATTCAGACCCCCTTAAATTTTTCACTCTTTGTTATATTGCAGCCATTTGCTAAAATCATTTAAGTTAATTTTTTTTCCTCATTAACTGATATTGTTGACTACCTAGTGAAACGTTGACATTTTAAAACGATCACCTTTTGACACCACTTGACTCTTTCTATTTTTCTTTTTTTCCCCCCATTTCTCTCCTGAGCGACCTTCACCACCGACTTGGATAATTGTTGTCCTTCTCAAATGATGTGCAGTGCTGTGTGTTTTCCTCCACACTTATAGGCCATCCAGTAAGGTAATATCCCTGAAAAACAACAGAGCACTAGTTCTGCTGATCTATTACCACTTATTTATTGTAATGAATATGTAAATTGCTCTCTCTGAATTCAGGTAAGAGTGTGGCAAGTTTTTTTTTTTTTTTTATAGTTCTGCACCAACGAGGTCTGGAAACCTAAATGTTTGTTAATGTACCCATGTCTTTGTCCACTTACTGTCAGGTGGTCTTAAAAACAACCTTGTCATGGCTGTCTCCATCCTAGGGAGCTCATATAAAATCACGTCAGCTCGGATCCTGTTTACCCCCCAATTAGATGCTATGGGTCTGGTAATCCGAGATGTCATCTTTCATTGCTTTCCTGTCATACTTGCTCAAAACCATTCAGTGACCTTTGCAGTCATTCGATATTAACTTGGTGACTGATTAAAGCTGAATTTCCCTCAGGACAAGCTACTGCCAAAGAAAAACAAAGGACCATAAATTGTATGCTTTATTAAGTGATTGGCGCAATATAACTTTGGCATAATATCTGTCATCTGTTTCAATGGCTAAATCTATATTATATAATTTGATTTTACTGGTTGGAGGCCAAACTCTTTTTGTACCTCCTGGATATTTTGCCACCCGCAATCATACAAAGCCACAGCTACCTACGGGCCAATTTCATTAGTAAAACCTCTGAAAACATTTCTAGCCGTCTATGAAGTGGAGTATTAAAACATCAAATAACTCAGACAGCCTTGCCCTCAGGAGCAAAAACGTTGTTTCAAAGTAGAAAAGATGCTTCATCTCATTCCAGGAATATTCTGAAGCATCCTCATGAGTCTTGCCTTTGCCAATTTTCTAGTGTTTCTCACTTCTTAAACTGTGTGCCATTTAAGTTGCCCAGTGTCTTGCTAAAAACGTCTGCGTGAATCGCAGCATGGTGACCAATGCATAATTGCATTCCATTCACTCAGAAGCTATGGAGCCAACAGGGCATTATGGTAATTAGAAGGTGACAGAAAACTGGCAAATGAAATATGGCTGAACGAATAAATGAAGGAGGGGTTTAGAGGGTACTTTAATCAGCCAGAGACCAGGTGCAGCCAAAAACAAAGTTGTAGATTAAAAGCAAAAGCTCACCCCTTAAACTCTTGCATGCGAAGGCAAATTAAGAAACTTTTAATACAATATTGACTGCACTCTGTATTCTCAGTTCTCTTCAAAATATTCCTGACTTCCTTTACAAGCCCTCGCAAGTACATGACGACCATATGCCTTCGTATCATGCAGCAAATGAGTATTGACTCGCTTCCATATGGTTGGACAGCCCTAAAATAAACACATTGGATCATTTTATGACTGCCGGAGGTGAGTAATGGATTGTGAAAGGTTAATTTAATGAAAGTCTCGCAATTGTATTAAGCAAACGTCTCTTTCCTGATCAGGCAATGTGGCTATAAACCGAAGAGAGCGTGATTGAATTTATTCTCTAAAATGGAGGTGGAGAGAGCAGCTGTAGGCCAGGTGATTGGTGGGAATACTGACTGACAGGTGTCGGATTGCAGTCCTGTCCTAATGTACATTAACAAACCCTCATGTTTACTGAGCGGGCCTGGCCGCACATTTGCTTTCCAGATTAAATATGACCTGGTCTTGTTGTTGTTTAGGCCTGCGCTGTTGCTTTAAGGCCAGGACCATCTGTTTGTGGATGAGTTGGATATCTTATAACTTCTCTGACACATAATTCTCTTTCATGAATTTTAAGTGTATGCAACTCAACGTATATTTATTTTAATCGATATTGAAAAGATTTTAGCATGTGATGCAGGTAAATTAAGCATTGATTAATGCTACTGCGAACTCATGAATCATGCAGGTGATGAAGTTTTAGTGATGGCTCATCATAATAAACAAATGCAAGTAAAACATACAGTGGGTACGGAAAGTATTCAGACCCCCTTAAATTTTTCACTCTTTGTTATATTGCAGCCATTTGCTAAAATCATTTAAGTTAATTTTTTTTCCTCATTAA
>NW_015539842.1:156352-156721 GCF_001515605.1 Sinocyclocheilus anshuiensis | reverse complement strand
AGCAAATGGCTGCAATATAACAAAGAGTGAAAAATTTAAGGGGGTCTGAATACTTTCCGTACCCACTGTACAAATATAACTAAACTGATAATGAGAAGATGTTACTTGTGTTCAACTAGTTAGTTCACAGTTCAACACAGGGCCTAAAATGAACATTTTTCCACACTTGCCACCCATAATTTTTTACCCTGCTATATGAAACTGTGCATTATTTCATAAAAAAAGGCATTTTCATACAATTAATGTACAAACAACATAAAGACAGTATATTTTTTAATATTTGTTTAATGTTATCTTTTTTTATGACTGGAGACCAGTATCAATGATACCAATACTGATTTCTCTATAAAATGCCCCCCCCCCCCCCCC
>NW_015539842.1:152221-156259 GCF_001515605.1 Sinocyclocheilus anshuiensis | reverse complement strand
CCCGTATATATATATATATATATATATATATAATTATTATTATTATTATTTTTCCCCCAAATGTTAAAGCTATTATTTTGGCGGAAATCAGCGGAAAAACTTCTCTTTTGAAATGCTTGTAGACAGATTTATAAGCCATTCTCTTTACAACTTGGGAAGACATTTGGTGCATGTTGCATTTTTAAATGCACGTTGTAAGCATATCAAACTCACCGAACTTGCAGTGATGGAGTTTGTGTGGATTGGCGTTTACTGCCAACCATGAAAAGGTCACAGTGCTGCACTCTGATTACAGTCAGATTACATGTTTTTTATAACTACAAAACAGATTTGATAATCAAGCTAAACCATATCTCTTTATCGGGCATTAGAATTAATAATAATTAAAGAGAGCTATCAGCCAACTGGCGAGTAATACTTTCATATACTTGCCAATGCTGATTGTTACTCTCATTTGTTGCTTGGCGAGTGTTAATTTTAGACTCTGTTCGTAGAATCTTTCTGATTAAACTTTTCTTTAACAATTCTGTATGGCTTGGTATTGGTTAAAACATGCCCATCTTATTCCCTAAATGTTAGGGTTAAGTTAGCTTTCATCTGATGCTTTAAAAGGAGTTTTTTTTTTTTTTTTTGGATAGGCTTTTTTTGTTCAAATAAAACCCATGCCTCTGATGCAATCTAACAAAAAATAGTTAGCATAACCTCACCGCTATTCCATCAACCACTTGAAATATGCAGAATGAATGAAAAATCTTGTATTAGCAGTGTCAGGTTTAAGATAATTTGTGAAATTCATCGAAATGAGACATCCCTCTACCTCTAATTAGAGGCCCCTCAGCCTCAAGATGTTATGAGAATGCCAACGGAAATAATGAATTCGTAATAGCTGAAGGAGATCAATGATATCCTGAGCAGCTAATGAAGTTATCACCCGATGCCCAGCTACAGTATGTAAACAAAGGGCTGGATAAACAGAGCCAAAATACTTATTATTCAACAAACATATGCTGCTCATCAGACAAGAATGAATAAGTAAAAAGTGCCTTTTTGGGAGTCATTTAATGAAGGGATGTCAGACGTGGCATTAATGATGTATATGAAATATCAGCTGAAGCCAGGTGTAGATATCATGTCCCTG
The DNA here is from genome assembly GCF_001515605.1 of Sinocyclocheilus anshuiensis. Classification (NCBI taxonomy): domain Eukaryota; kingdom Metazoa; phylum Chordata; class Actinopteri; order Cypriniformes; family Cyprinidae; genus Sinocyclocheilus; species Sinocyclocheilus anshuiensis. The sequence continues at coordinate 155,121 of NW_015539842.1, read as the reverse complement.
CAATATGAGCTAATTTAATATGAGTCTGTGTATTTATTGGTTTACCTTTGACTGATTCAATTCCAGCAGAATTAAAAGTGCTTGTGAGATTTATAGGTTGCTTAAAATGGCAATATGTCTTCAGCCTTCAGGCCTCAGTGTGCAATTGACAAAATGCAATAAGTGCTTTCTATTGTATTTTGTAATAAAAACGTTGCCCTCTTTGAAACTAAAGGGCTCACTGCCGTTATAAGAAAAAATAGTAAACAAATAAAAGAGCAAATTTTCCCCTTAGCATTGTCGCTTGAAAATAAGCCTTCTACGGGAGGCACATTTGTGTCATTATTCGTTATAGTTTCCATGATGCTGTGTTGCTTTGTTGGGAAATAATCATTTATAATTTTGTTAAAAATTCACTCGTTTGACTTGATGGCAAAGGTGAGATTGTAATTCGTGGGTAAAGAGGTGCACAACACTATCATTTTCATAATTCTAGACTGGAGACCATACTTTATAAATGGCCCTTTAATATCGGTGAAATTAATTTTACAAGCAGAACAATCAGAGATAAAGAGCATTATGCAAACAATGACAACTGGATTGGATATCTATATTAATATTCAGTATTTTGTAAATACCATTAGAGCATCTTTACACATTTGATCCCTTGAGTATAGAATCACACACAGACACAGAAAGGAAATCATTGGTTTCATTGATCTAAACAGATGCAAGATTGCATAGTAAGCATGTTTCTTATATGCAGCTTGAGGTATTCCTTAAGTATCACAATATCAGCCTGAACATACAGACTCCATTCAAACTTTAAGATCATTTTTAGCCTTAGGTATGATGTCAAATTTAAGAAATGTTTCTTGAGCTACAAATCAGCATGTTAGAATAGTTTCTGAAGGATCATGTGGCACTAAAGACTGGAGCAATGATGCTGAAAATTCATCTTTGCATCATGGGAATAAATTATTATTTTTTAAAACATATTCAAATAGAAAACTGTTATTTTAAAATTGGAATACTATTTCACAGTATTACTATGTTTTTGATCAAATAAATGCAGCCGTGGTGAGCATAAGTCACTTCTTTCAAAAATATAAAAAAATTGTAATTACTCCAAACATTTAATGGCCAGTCTAGTAAACTTGTAGTTTTTAAAATGTAAGTTTAAAGTTTGAAAATATTCCTTTGACTTGTGCCTGCGACTTAGATGTTATATTTGCCTACTGTATTGCTATTGGTCAACTTTCTTTGATTTACGTCTTTACAGATTTATTTCTATTCTTTGCATAAACTCGATGTCAATTGGAGAACCTGCAGTCAGGATTCATCTAAATGCTTCCTCAAGCTAATGCAGCATGATGCTTCTCTGACATAATGCAAAGCGTATTCTCATTCATAGTGTAATTCCTGCAATTAAAATTAGATTCATTCTTATTGCAAAGGCTTCCCTCAAGACTTCATTCCAAATTACTCTGCCATCTACACATAAGGCCTTTTGGATGTTTTGGAATGCTTCAATATTTTCTAAATTAGCGCCAATTTCATACTCTTGAGTTTAAGGACTCCCTCAATGCACACAGAATTGGCAACATCTTTTTCCCCCACTTATGGTGAATGTTAAAACAGTCAGTGGCATTGGTTTCATTTAAACATGGGAATGGATATGTCTTATACTAACTAACTAACTAACTAACTATGCCTACATCTTCTAGAACTTACACACATTGTGGGTATGTTATTGCTAACATCTTTCAGTGGAAAAAAAGAAAGAAAAAAAGTTGTATCACATTTGTTCCAAATTTTTTAACTGAATTTAGAAAAAAAAAAGTTATAGGACTAGTGTTCTTTTTATTAAAAATATTCCACTTGTGCATTATTAACACTTTGACGAGCAATCACTAAAACACTTGCATGATTTGTCTATTAAGAACATTTTGCTAATGTTACCTGTAAGTTATAAAAATGTTTTGTTTTTTTCCTGAATGTTCAGTTTTTTAAATGTTTTAGGAGTGTTTTTTTTTTCCTTTTTTCCCAATGTTAAGGGAACATTCTATTTTATAATTCTACAAACATTATGGAAGCATTATTTTTGAATGTTATGGGAATATTTTGAAACAAGTATTAACATTTAAAACCATGTTAGATAAACATCCATCTAAACTATTTAAGGAAAAAATGTGTGTCAAATAATATTTATGTATAAATGTTTTGAGAATATTATTACAGAGAATATTATTAAAATATAACTTTTGATGGTTGTTCTATACATAATTGTTCATAACTTTGAGAGAACACTTCCAGACTGTTAGCCAAATTCTGAGAATGATCCCTGTTAGCTGGGTAATTCATTAAAGATGTCATATGATGTTGCTAAAAAGAACATTATTTTGTGTATTTGGTGTGATGAAAAGTGTTTATGCGGTTTAAGGTTCAAAAAACACGTTATTTTCCACATACTGTACATTATTGTTTCTCCTCTATGCCCCGCCTTTCTGAAACGCGTCGATTTTTACAAAGCTCATCGGTCTGAAAAGCGAGGTGTGCTCTGATTGGCCAGCTATCCAGTGCGTTGTGATTGGCCGAATACCTCAAGCGTGTGATGGAAATGTTACGCCTCTTACCATATTGTGATGCCCTGTCCGGCCGGAGCGACGAGACAAAAACATTAAAACCCATTATAAACGAGGCATTTGTTGCATCCAGTGGGGACATAATTACGGATTATAATGATTTATACTGTCTTTTTACGCATTGTGTTGCATCGCGCCGCGTAAACATAAAACTATGTCTGCATTTGTGATCGAAGAAATGACAAACAAGCGCTACTCTACACTGCTCAAAAAACTCAAAAAAGTTTGAATCATCAGTGGCAAATCCTTTAAATATAAAAAATGTACTTACAGTCT
>NW_015539842.1:149268-151264 GCF_001515605.1 Sinocyclocheilus anshuiensis | reverse complement strand
CCAAACAAAGTAGTTTCGCTTTCACAACGAAACACACAGTGCCTTCACGACATGGCGGCAGCAACAATCCTACAGCGAGAATAAACGTTACGCCTTCTTTCTTTGCCTGAACATTTGGGTGGCGTTATGCAAATCTTCCCACATCATGACGTAGACGTGGGGTCGTGTTAGAACGAGCCGTTTTAGGTAGGCGTGGCTGACTCTTAACGTTTTTAAAGAATATCTCTTTGGATTTGAGACATTAGTCTTTGCAACTTTACAGATCTTCTTTATGCACCAAGAGCTTGTAACACTCCAAAGAGAAAGGAAAAATTGAAATCGCATCATACGACCCCTTTAAAGTATTTTTAATGTTATTAAAATAAATGACTTCCCTCCCAAACTATGCCTGTAAAACAAAGTAGGTATATTTACACAATGAAAGTTAACATTGGGTGTGCTAAGGAATATACAGGACATGGATTTATTTCTATAGAAAACATTGAAACACCTCATAACCTCAGTCCTTAGGTTGGTCCTTATGACTCAGTTTACACATTAATAAACTCACTCATCATTCCTGTAAAGCACTGAAGGCTGGAGAGACGGGAAGTAAAATATTGGACGCTCAAGAGGGTTGTGAGTGCTGTGTCAGCAGACAGACTCATAAACAGCTCTTAAAATTCAAGCATTTTCTAGGCTGTTAACCTTATACACATTCAGGCAGGTTTGCTTTTCCCCAGAGCTCAAGACACAAACGATGCGATGGGTCAGTGTTTTTAAGGCAGAGACAGAAAAATATTGAATGAGTGTGACAGTGATGCTATCAAAGTTAACACATGATTGGTCTGGGTTACTGATCACAAAACAAACAAGAGGTAGATACTAAAAGTCCAAAAAAATCCAATAGTCAAGGTCTGAATATGGAATAGATTAATAACACTGTGGAAACTAACATAGCACCTGTAATGTTGATGTCTATTTTGTAGTCATTACTTTATAAACATTATTGTGTATGCCTATAGCCTTTTTAAAACTCAGTTTTCATATAAGTGATTAAAGTAGTAAATACAATTCAATTTGCATATAAACCACTTGTTAGAAATCTTCTATTTTGTATATCTTATATCTTCCTTTTTGAACAAATCTGTTAACGAAATGATTCAAGGACTAGCCACTTGTTTCGTTCCTGTATAAATAAGTGCTATTAAACAAATCACTTGAATAAATAATTTATTGACTCACTCACTCAAAAAGACAATTACTTGTCGCCACCTACTGGTGTAATGATGTAGCTTGCAGAGAAAGTCCCACTATTAATGTAAAATTTACATGAATTGTATTATGTAATATGTCTCCTTTTTGCTGCAGATTAATCTTAATACAATAAATTATTATATTTGGTTGTGGTGTAGAAATGGTGCAGAATGTGAAATATGTATTTTCTATATATAACTCTTCTTCTTATTTAAAAAAAAAGATTAATAAACGTAATTTCCAAAAATAAATAAATAAATAAAATTTGGTCTCACATTTTTTTAGACCAATTTATATTTACACAAATTATATATACATATATATATATATATATATATATATATATATATATATGTTACTATTATTATTATTAAATTTTTATTATTAATTTAATTTCAGTTTGTTTAGTACTTCAGCGTAAACTTCAACTTCAACTTCAATATTTTTCAGTTAGTTGCCAGAGCAACAATTTGTTCCTAATTTTTGTTTAGTTTTTCAATATTTATATTTTAATTTTATTTTGTTTCAGGTTTATTTAAATTTACCAAAAAAATGTTTTTAGTTAAATTACTGGGCAATAAAAAAGTCTACTGTTCAAAACTTTGGGGCCAGTAAGATTAAAATGAATACTTTTATTTATCAAGGACGCATTAAATGGATCAAATGTGACAGTAAAGGCTTTTGTAGTGTTACAAAAGATTTCTATTTCAAATAAATGCTGTTTTTTTTTCTATTCATCAAAGAATCCTAAAAAAAAAAA
>NW_015539842.1:136104-149192 GCF_001515605.1 Sinocyclocheilus anshuiensis | reverse complement strand
CCTGATGGCTTTGACCTTTTCCTGTCCATCTCTGTGTTTATTTGGCACTCGACAATCAACAGATTTCTCATCCCCCCAACACTGTCACTCACGACCAGAAGTCAAAACAAAACCAATTCACCTTGGTGACCAAATAATAGTTTTGTATTACCTATTTTTATTAGCCATTTCACACAATTCAGAAAAACAAAAATGTGCAGGAACTATAGGCCTGTATTTATAATATTATGAATGAAATCTGCGTTATTTGGAAGAAAGTCGAGGTGTGACTGACTTTAGCCCACTAATTCCATTAGAGTATTGCTCTATACAGTGGATCCCCCGTTCCCCCCGTTCAGATATATATATATATATGTTGGGGATGCAACTGGCCTTTTCGGTTTTCTTTTCAATTCCCCTATGACACATGGGGTGTTAAAGTGTCAGGTCTGTTTGTGTGATAAGTTTTCAAACCAAGCCCTCTGTCCTCAGTCTCCACTAACACAATCATTCAGGTCTAAGACCGGCTCTCTTCGATTTCCTTTATTTCACACGAACAGATCAAGTCAGAGCATGAGCAACAGATGCATTTACGTGCACAGTGTGAACTGCACTTAATAAACTTTACTATATATCATCAAATTCAACGTTGTTATTCTCTCCTCCTCATTTATTTGTTTGTGGTTAATTAACCTTCATTTAATTGCTACAACGCAGCAGGCCTTCTAGAGTAATTGTTTTGCTTGTGCAATATAGCGGCAGATTAGATTTGATATGTTAAAATGCTGTTTATGCTGGAGGAGCATATGAACAGATTGGACCCCTTCTGAGATTATGAGCTAATCAAGTTGGACACTTGTAGTCACCCCTGAGGTCCAGGAATGTGAGGTGTGTTATTTAAGTATTCTTCTCACAGGCAGGTCTGGTAGCAGCAGTCATTCCTCTTGAGCTCACCATTAGGTTCAGCTGTCGGTACGACTCGTGAACACACGCTGAATTAGCTGAGAGAGCCGGGAGCCTCATTTGTATAGATGTGTGTATAATCATTCTAAGATTTTACTTTTTTTTTTTTTTAAACAAATATTCCTACAAATTTGAGGGGAAGCTATTTTGAGATCACGGATTGCAAAGTTAATTTGAATTAGTTAAGCTACAGTTAAGACACCTTTTAAATTGTATAGATTTTAAAGTAGATAATTACACTGAGACTTTGCCCCTAAAAGGGTAAAATCTGTTTGATTATACAATCAAAGCAGTATTATTCTCACAGAAACCTATCGCAGTTAAGGTGGCAGCAATACATTTAAAGAGACAATGCATTACTACAACTAATAAAACTAGAAAACAGTGATGAATCACAGCATTTAACTTTAGATTTCTCTTCAAAAAAGACAAAATACTCAAGTGAATCTATGAATTGCTACTTTGTTTACATGAACCAAGCATATGTACTTCTGTTCCACTTTAATAATATCCTAAAATTTCACCGTTTTGCATTTCACATACAGATATGTGTTCAACTCATTTACCTAATCACTAAATCATTTTCATAAACAACTTTAGATTAATTACTTCAATATGAAGTATCATTTTTTAAAATGAAGTTTCATATTCTCATTTAATCTTTTAATTCTGATATTTTATGCCAATTTTGTTTATAGGCTCAGTCTTCAGTTGAATTATTTCTGTACAATGATCAGCATATTTTGAATAAACTGAGACAAGCTGTGATTCTCCTCTGCCAGCTCTTGCTTATACATTATGCTTTTTTTTTTTTAAGTAACTTAATCAAATCATCCATTCTCATTCAAGTCCTTAGCAAATGCAAAGGTTGCAGGAAAAAAAAAAAGAACAACCCTTATTATATACAAGGCTGTTTGGTACATTCATCTGTCTGTAGACCTTTTTATGTGCATTTCCTTAGATGTTTAAATATATCTGTCTCCGCACTCCAGAAATAAAAACGGTTCGATTCTGTATACGATCACCTGAAATCTCATAAGTCTTAGATTTAGGTTGCTTTCTAATGGGCATAAGGATAAACTAATTTTGTCTCATTTGTGAAGCTGATTTGAAATGAGTTTTGCATCTCTTTCATTCCTTAGACCTTTTTTTTTTTAAAGAATACAATATAATATAAAATATAAAGAATATTTTCTACATATTCCCCATGAGTGTAATTTCAAAATCTTTTATTTTTCTACGCTTAACTTTTTCTTACTAATATCTTGAAAAAGGTAATGTTAGAATTGTAATTGCACTCTTTCCCTGTTTGTCTTTGGTTTTAGAATGGTCTATTTTCATTTCAATTAAGAGAAACAAAAAGCTATCACGTTTGCAATTTGAAGTAAATGGTCTAATGAAAGCATGCTAAGTGGTAGGCAGAGTTTTTGACATTCGCCGTAGGACTAAATCAAACCTTTCTTGTCATGTTTTGAGTTAATATGAATTTAAATCGTTGTCTAAACTAAGTGCTATGCATGTGAGCTTCGTATCAACGGCTGTAATTCTCCTATTATGTGTCTTGCGGATTGCCACAAGTGGATTTGTAAGTGGATAATTGTGATTATTGTCCGTGGTTTGAACGCCATGTTCTTGGTATTAGCATTGCAAAAACATTTTGGCACTTTGCCTCTTTGTTTTGAATTGGCTTGTTTTGTGAATGTTGTCCCTCTCCATTTATTGCAACAACCAGGGAACAAATTTCCTGGGCACAGATTAAGCTTCTTATATGCATCAAAAATGAAAGGTAATTTCCTATTCTTAGTCACAATTTGTTCAGGATTAATCTTTAGCTGTAAAATTTGACCCTTTTTCACAATAGTTTTTCGCGCAATCCTTTTTGACAACAGATGGGGTAACATTATGCTGACTGAATGGTAGTGAATGCTAAGTATCCACACCTAAGATGCTTTTAAGGACACTGTTTGCCCAGCAACTGATGGAGAATTAAGATTCATGTTCACATTCCTGTCAGAGAAAAGTTTGAACTCCTTGCATTTGCATTTTTTTCAGTGTGTTAAATGCAAATCATTTTGTGATTTGTCCAGTCGATTTAATGAATTGGTTAAATCTCTCTGGCTGTCTCTCCTAGAGAGTTTCTCTCAATGTTTACTGCTTATTTTAGGGTTGAGTGTTTACTTTGGCACTTTGATCTCAGCAGCAGACTTTATTCTGACTGTTTTTATCAGTTTGAGGGTGGTGTTTCCTTTTCTGAGGTTGGTAGGTGTCCACACTGTTAGATACGCCCCACAGAGTGCACCAAATCAGTGGATGTTTTGCTTTTGTTGTTAATAATACTGGTTGCTTTTTGTTTGGTTTGCTCCCAGGCAAATCTCAGTGTTATCCATGCACCACTAAAATGTTGCTCTGGTGACCTTCTTGCCTCAGTTTGGAAGATTCCATCATGCCTCTGCAGTCTTTTTGGGATATTATCGTGTGTTTGAATGACGCAGGGAAGTGGCTTCAAATGCAATTATTTTAGAGTCCTACATCTAACCCTAACAATACTGTACCAGCCTCTCAGGGATGTACTAGGCACCTTTGTTGTTACAATTCTGTGTGAGCTGCATACTTTACAGTATGTTATTATTATTGCTGTAGTAAACTACACGGTAGTTGGCACAATGACACAAGGCTACAGTACATGCATGTGAGCATATAAAAACAGAAAAGTCATGTACATTTAGTGTCATGACAATTTAACAAAAAAAGGCCAATTATTTATTCCAAATCTTCTGAAGTTATATCATAGATTCCATTAATGGTGTCACTTTTACGTATAGAAAATTTTATACAATTTTATAACGTATATACAATTTACATGACCATTCAACTTTTGGAGTCAGTAAGAGTGCTAAATTGATTGATTGTTTTTGAAAGAAATGATTTATTTTATTCAGCATGAATGCATTAAATTGTTCTGAAGTGACAGTAAAGAGATTTGTAATTTTACAAAATATTTCTTTTTCATATAAATTATTTTCTTTTGAACTTAATTAATTAACTTAATTGTGAACTTCTATTAATCTAAGAATCCTGAAAAAATAAATTATGAACATTGATAATAATAAGAAATGTTTATTGAGCACCAAATCAGCATAATACAATGATTTCTAAAGGATCATGTGACACTGAAAATTCAGCTTTACATCACAGGAATAAATTTAATTTTAAAATATATTCAAATAGAAAACAGGTATTTTAAATTGTAATACTATTTTGCAATATTACTGTATTGTTTGATTAAATAAATGCAGGCTTGGTGAGCATAACAGAGAGAAAAAAAATTGAATGTAGTTCTACTCTCATATTCCAGAGAAGACTACAAATCATGTGTTTTGAACAATATAAGAGTGGATACATGTTGGCATAATTTTAATTTGGGGGTGAACAAATCCTCCAAAATGAGTTGGCACAAAAGCTTTGGAATGCACAGATAAAGATTGAGTGATGAGAGTGTGTTGTTTGCACAGTTCAAGTTGCTTGTTGTATGATTAGCTCCTGTTCCAAATGTATTTCCATGTATCTTTTAATAACTGGAGAGCTCTGTACAGGGTTCCACAGCATGATATACAGCTAACATTTAGCACCAGTCTGTTCGAGAAGCTTTACCTCCATAACAACAAAAGAGAAGCACAATAATATCTGCTCATACTCCTCATTTACATGCATCGGCCTTTGAGATCTCGCATAATGAATCAGTTCACAAACCCAAACATGGCAAAGCGCTCCAGTGGCGGCTGTAGTCCAGGCAGAGACGAGCAGTGGGCTTAATTTCCTTCTGCCTGTTTTGAAGGTCATCCGGATGTCTGCCATGACCCGAGTGCTTGTCTTGGTTTTAAAATGCTGTTTAATTCAGGGAGTCTCTGGGCTGTTATGCTTGAGATAATGTCAGGCCTGACATTTTTCTTCAGATAGTATGATTACCGCTGAACTCTCTTTGAGCTTTGTTGGCAGACTTTGCGGCAGAACCGCATCCTGTTGAGAAACACGCTTATGAAAGAGCCATATCTGTTTTGACAGTGTTGCTTACAGCATGATTAATAATCCAAAAAGGAAAAGTAATCTTTAATGTTATTGTTTATGGTTGGATGATGCAACTGCTACAGTTTTATGCCTCCGTGTGCCAACGTAAGTCAAACAGCGCAATCAATTTATCATGTGCCTGCAGGGAACACTTAAAAAGTTTAGGAGAACGTGGAACATTCTCCCTGGGGTTTTTGTGTTTTCTAACCTATATCAAGTTGTTAATTTATATTGTATGATTCCTTAACAGACTTCCCTGATAAATTAATCAGAGATTGTTAAACTGAAATCAAGCAACAGAGAATATTCCCCCTCTGGTTCAAACATCTTTTGTTTTTCACCAAATGTTTTGGAGCTGAAAAGTTACTGGTAAATGATGACATCAAAGATAACAACTCATTAATTGGATATAAACCACATACACCTCTCAACTTGTGCGTCTGAGTACCATGGATGCAAAAAAAATGGATTCATTTACTGAATTAATAACAGAGAGAGAGATAAAACTCAGATTAAAGCCATAGATTAATGTCAGGAATCTGAATATATTGTGTTTTTCTGCACCAAACCACATTTACATCCCAGAGAACACTTGAGGCTTTGAATAATACATTTTCTTCTCTTCAATATTAATTTAAATGTATGACAGCAAAGCGGCGCCAGAAAGTGACGTGTCCCAATTATGTACACAGGCGGCCTCAAGTACAGATTTATAGAAGATTTGCTCTAATATATGTTTTTCATAACCCTGAAAAAAATAATTATACAAAACATGAGGCTTAGAGCTTTCAACTTGTGAGATTAAACTCTAAAACTGTTTGGTCCCCTTGACTCCAAAAAGTTTTTTTTTTTTTTCCCTGGCTTTAAAAATGAACACTTTTAAAGCCATGTCAAAAGTCTTGTAAACAAAGCATCAGAAATCTATAATTAGACCATAGCGGGAGACGTCGTATACAGACTTGGCACATATTTATTTAATTATTTAGACTAAAATAGCCTGGATTCCATCATCACCTCTATAAAAATAAAAATGATCAGTCTTTTTAAGAAAACATCCCTCTGGTGTGGCCTTAGCGACACAAAGTTAATACACATTAATAATTCACAACACGATGAAGGTGTGCAGAAACTATACACTATTACTAAAGGTCCAACTCGCAAAAAAGTGAAAATGAATGCACGTTGTAATACGTGATATCAACAAACAAAAGCTATCTCATTTAATTATGGCAAGGCTTAAAGATCCAGCATTCAACCAGTGCTTGGAAATAAGCTTATTTTGATATAATCCTCTTTTTACTTGCATTCTTTATTGATTGGCTTACAGTATTATGTGTATAAATCCAACATCATTCACACAGCTTTTATTTAAACATGCTGTTTGTTGCTTTGAAACAATGCCTTCTGTCTAATTAAAGTTAAACTCACAAGTTCTAATGCAACTCAATATGCCAGACGTTTCGTTGGCTTTCACATACATTATGCTTGGGGCTTTAATATCTTAGATGCCACGGACCCCCAAATATGATCATCCTCATTGCTTTAGAATAAAGCCTTGCTAAATTATTAAATGCAAATTTAGATACTCTTTTCTAACCCTTTGTCTCATTTGCCAATTTCCTAGAGTTTTTTTTATTGTTCCAATTTCTGGTCAGCTCAGTGCTGTTGGAGAAACTAACAGGCCAGTCAATTCCTGCACCGTTACACTTCCTATATAATTAACAGTACTCCCACACAACAGTTTAAATGCATCTAGGCATGCCAATACTTTTGAGAGTTTTCCCATATATCTTATGATCCTTTTTATATTCTACAACAACTAGAACTCTATTATCTTATACGTTTTTTTCAAATGGTTTAACTGGCTATCTGAATGCAAAATAATTATTTGAAGTGTCCACTGGATAAATGTATTACCCTCTTGAGTTTTTTTTTATGGGATTGATAAACAAAGCATTTATTTGCATGCATAAATACTAATTAAACCGTTTCTTCTGATCCTGCTACAGATATAATGGGCGCTGTGAACCGTCTTGATGATCTTACCATCTCCAATGTCACAAGACACATCTTGATCTTGACACACATATTTAAATGTATATTTATGAGGAACCTTGAGCATCCAAAGGCACAACTGTCAATAGCCTGAAGCAGATAATCTTGTTAATTAGGTATTATCTTCTTTTGTTCTTCTTTTCAAAGTGCTTGTCTCAAGTTCTCAATGACCCTTCGTCGGTTAGAGCGATTTCTGAACACAAAATGGTACTTATTTTTAAATATCAAAGATTTAGTCAGCATATCAAAGATTCTGTCTGAAATGTTAAGAGTTCTGAACTTCTTGAAAACAGGGTATTGATAAAAGTCTGCGTAAGTGCAGGGAATCTAATGTGTAGTTAAGGGCGGTCAATTCCCAAGTCGCCTTTGCCTGATATGGTGCCAATAATGACTGCATTAACACAGTGTTTCCCATCAGATTTGGTTTGTGGCTTGAAAATTAAATGTTGGTCCAGTTGCCCCTGATGTTTGAGAGGAACTGGCGCCATGAGAGATGAGATTATGAAACACCAAAAGCGCTTGGCGAAGTAAAACAGACAGGTGGTCAGTCAGAGATTACTCTCCAACACTGTGTAGGAGGCCAGTCCATTACTGCTTGACCCGTTAGGGTCATTTAAAGAAAAAAACAATCAATCAGGCAATCTAAAAGTGGAGGTGGAGGTGGCTGCTGAATTATAGAGGAAGGAAGTTGCTAAGAGCATGGAGTACAATGTTGCTGCATTTATGAAGTCTTTTCAGCCATGCTTTCTGGCTTTGGTTGAAGTCATTTGACCCCAGGAGATAAATAGTTCTTCTCACGTCTAAATGTCTTGGTTATTGCAACATTGTGTTGAGTAAATAAATCATTGGCATTCCGATGCAATTTTGATGCTTAAAGAAATAAACATCATGCATAAAACTGTTGACACTCAATTACACAGAGGATGGTAAAACACAGTCATGCACCGAACTGTTCCTATATACTTGACTATGTAGTCATTCTGTCTCTGAGTACTCATAGACCTCTCTGACCTTGTATTTTGCCCCTGGGTAATCACTGAAAATATAAAAAAAGAGATTTTACTTTATTTTACTTCCTCTTTCAAAGCTCAGATGAAACATTGGATATTCAGTTGGTGCGGGTCAAGGAGGTCTATAATACCTGGAGAAAGCTGTTTGTTAGTATTCTCATCCATCCAAATAGCAGTTGATCGGTTGGTGTAGGACCTGCTGGAATGTTTTTTTAAATTTTTTGACAGTGTCAAGTTATTTTAAGCCAGTCACTTGAGCTGTAAATGGTATGACAATGCTGACTGGCTGATGGCACCACAAGAATGTGCATAAGGACAAATATAAGCTTGTTTGAAGACATACTTGTCTTACAGTTGACATACATAGTCAACTGTGTTTATGAGTTGATGAAATGCAAATAATTCTATTGAATGTAAAATGAAAATAAATAAATTAGGCTGCACAATAATTGCGATATATCTTGCATGATTATCAAATCAAATTCTGCAATTTAATTAAATTATCAAACTGTAGTCTGCTGCGCCATGTATTTTGGAGTGAATCACACAGTGCAGTTTTATTATAATTATCAAGTATTCATTTTTATTTTAAAGTACAATTGTAATGAAAGAAAGAAAGAAAATAGGGACCCCTGATCAACAATAATATGATTTTTTTTTTCCCCAGATGGTGTAGTTACAGCATCTACCGTAAGGGATTAAATGGGTCACACTAACCAGCCAAACGCTGCCCCTTTGGTTATGAATAAATCTTTTTCAAACCCAAAATAAATGGACACCAGTAACTTATTTGCATCCAGTAAGTCAGTAATCTTTCTCTTGCAAATATAACCCAGTTCCTCTTTTCTGTATGTTGACATGCAGAGCTCAACTCTCTCTTTATTCTGTCTTCATAGTCCCTCTTTTGTACTCTTTTGTTGACAGCTCTGTGTTGCCTAATCCTTTGAAATCCCTCTTGAAGCCAATGCTGTGGCAAACAGTATGACAAGAAAAGCACTTTTCTGCATCAGAGTAGCTCACCCTTTGTCTACTGTGTGTGAGCACATCTCTCAGAGCATACATGTTTACATTGGCTATTTTGTGCCCGCAGATCTGAGTTTTTGAACAGTATATATTGAAGAGTGCGTATTGTGCACTTTTTTTATTTTTCAGATCAGGACTTTAGATTCTGTGTGTCATCTGAGGCTGAATATGAAACACATAACATATTTGCTTCTGTATTCCCTGGATTTGGACCTAAAGAAAAAGAGAAAGGAGAAGAAAAAAAAATAAAAAATGCCAGTGAATATTTTGAGTGTGTATGGATCCTGTAAATGCTTTATTCAGAATGTAAAGTTTATTTCTCCACAATATTGATATGTGTACATAATATCTGTGATTGCCTATAAGAAAGTAATTCAATAGCATCAGCATATGACTGCACGGTTGTTGACTCTTTATTCTTGAGGTGCTTGTCCTTTATTTTGAGAATTAAAGATTTGATTTGAGGAATATTTTACCCAAAAATAAAAATGTGACTGTTTCTTCATCAGAACAAATTTGGGGAAATTTAGTATTACATCACTTGCTCACCAATGGATCATCTGCAGTGAATGGGTGCCATCAGAATGAGAGTCCAAACAGCTGATAAAAACAACACAATAATCCACACAACTCCAGTCCATTAGTTAACGTATTGTGAAGTGAAAAGCTGCATGACTGTAATAAATTCATTATTAAGATGTTTTTAACTTCAAACCTTCCAAAAAAAAGTCCTCTATCCATTATTTTACTTTTCCCAGTGAAGAAGTTGTCTGAATCAGGAGAGAAATATGCACAGATCAAGCACCGTTTACAAGCGAGAAAAGTGCAAAACCGTTCTAATCAAATATGTCTGTGGATTTTGATGTTAGAGGACAACAGGGAATTGTCTATTTCACTGGAGGAAGTGTTATTATGAAATCATATTTTTTTTCTTTTCACCTTTCTTTTCAAAAGACTTGTTTCTTTTCACCTCACAAGGTGTTAATTGAGATGTTTATCATGTAGATTACTTGTGAATTATTGTGATGTTTTTATCAGCTGTTTGGACTCTCATTCTGACGGCACCCATTCACTGCAAAGGATTACTGAGCAAGTCATATAATGTTAAATTTCTCCAAACTCATCTACATCTTGGATGGCCTGAAGGTGAGTATACATTTTCAGCAAATTTTCATTTTTGGGTGAACTATTCTTTTAAAGTACTAAAAATTCGGAATTATGGCAAAAGCGAGCAGAAGACGATACCTGGAGAAGCTTGCTCAAGGGCACAAGTTCATTGCTTATTCAGTTCAGGGCTCGAACCAGTAAATGCCCAGTTACCAGCCATGAGCTTTTGGCCACTACACCACAAAGGCCTTTGATTCTGTTTGCCACCTTGAGCTGAAATCAACCTCTTATTTTCCCACTCCACCCTGTGTGTGTAGGAATAAGAAGGCTATTCACAAAGGTAAAAGAGAGAGGCTCCGCAGACAGACCATTTTCATTCCAGGATTGTTTTCATGAAAGAAAAAACAGACATTAGTATTGCCAGACACGGCTGGAGAGAAACTGCTGGGTCCCCAGGCAGTCTCCCCAAGGGCTATAAACATAAACCTGTAACTGGTAATATGAAAGCTGTATCTGATAGAGTCTCAGAGGAAATGCATTTCTTAGTATAAAATCAAAGAAATAAGCATCCTCAGTTTTATTTCTACAGGTGCACATAATGCAACAGAAACAAGGTTTAAATGGAAGAAACTTAGGAACTATTGACTTATGCCATATACACAGAGATAGCGGGACTTTATTCTCCTCCTTGAAACAAAAATCAATTTGTTTCCTGTCACCTCTAAACATCTATCCCAATCCGATCACAGTTCAGACATAATGATTGTGTTCCTGAAACCTCTAGCCTTTAATCTCTAGTAGCTCATCATTTCCTCTTCCCAGACCCCTTGATGTTTCAAATGCATAACAAATAAACAGCATTGCTGACGTTTTTTTTTTTTTTTGATATACCTTAATATACTGTCCAGGTCTGTATCCTAGCAACAGTAGCATCCTGTCCATTCACACTGAGAAAGGAAGGTGTGACAGTCCAGTCGAGTTGCACCTTCTGTAGATCATTTGCTTTAAAGTGAAAATTCTGTCATCGTCTGGCCACCCTCAAGACTTCTCTTCTGTGCTCAAAGAGGTTTTTATCAAAATGCCAAAGTCTCTCTTTGCCTGGTCTCGAGAGGTAGGACCTTTGACTAAACGACAGGACTTTAGATTTTGTGTACTTTAGGTTGAAATGTATAGGCGTTCCTCAGATCCTTCACTTTTTAAAATGTATTCCTATAAGGAACCATCAGGATTTCTAAAGAGCAGAGCAGAGCAGAAACTGATGTGAAAATGTTACGCAAAAGATTGGGGTTGGTAAGATGCAGTTTAAAAAAAAAAAAGTTTCTTGAGGACCAAATCAGCATATTCGAATGATTTCTGAAGGATCATGTGACATTGGAGACTGAAGTAATGGCTGCTGAAAATTCAGCTTTGACATCACAGGAATAAATAAACAAATTTGAACAATATTACTGTTTTTACTTTTTGATCAAATACAAGCAGACATTAAAAATCTTGACAACCCCAAACTTTTAAATAGTACATTGAAAAAACAAACAAACAAACATTTGGTGTCAAAACAAAACAAAACAAAACAAAAAAGGTACAACACTGAATTAAAAGTGAAATTTTGAAGTAAAGACTCAAACTGTATTTTCTTGTAAAATGTACTCTAATAATCTTTATTTACTTTTTTTACAAAAAAAAAGTGTAGTGTATAATGACAAGTAAATAATGACAGAATTTTTATTTTAAATCTTTTCAATGGCATAAAATGGAAATTCTTATTGGTAACTGGCTGGGAAATTCAGATGTAAAATAATCTGTTAACGCTAAATGAGAAAAAGAAGTGAGCCTTGACTGCAGCTAGTGAACTACAAAAATAGGTGCATGACACACCTGCCTAGCAACAGCCCACATGCCCTCCCCCACTTACCACCAGTAGTATTTTTTTTCTTTCGTTTTCAGTTGAGTGACTTCAGAACATAAGCAATATGTCCGAATGTAAAATCTCACTCTGACAGTGTGATACCCTGACAGTGATCACTCTTCCTGATCAAGTTACGGTTAGCTTTCAGCTCCCAAACTTACCTACCCTCACCTCCTTTTGACCTTCTGTGGGCTGCTGACTAAATCATTTCCTGAGTTCATTAATCTCATGCTAAAGGAAGAACGCATTTCACAGCAAATGACAGCTCATGAGGTGATGCACGTTTGATAGAGGACATATTCATTCATCAAGGGAGCCTTTGTTTGATGGATATGCAGCTATCAGTGTTGGCTCTTACCCATCCATCATCTGCACGGAGGTCAGGCCTGAAGATCAGAGCCCAGTCACTTCCTAAAACGACCACTGTACTGCCATACTCTGAGTTGAAGTCACCTATAGTTTCATATCTTGTCAACAGGCCTCACAACTCTACATGACCTACATCTAAGAGTTGGTTCAGTCAGTTCATTTGAAACAGTCTTCTGTTTTGGAGCTTGAGGACAAGAAGCAAGTGAAAAATGGAAGTGCTTTTGCTTTTTTTTATTGATCATGATCATTTAATGCACTTATATCCTTTGCCAACCAGAGTGGGAGTGTGTAAACTGAAAATAAATTATATTAATGGCTGCAATTATTTATTTTTATTTATTCTGGTTCTGTTACACAGTATGCAGGCATGTGTATAATATTAAGTCAGATGAGTAAAACTTTGAATAAAAGTGGCTTTAGAAGTCAAACAGTTAGTTAGTTGTCGTTTAATTATTTTATACAACTAAACATAATTCTAGTCCATATCAGGGTTTTCTACAGATTTCTGTTTTTCAGGCTACATACTCTGCAGCGGTATAAGTTAATGGTGATATTAGCAAACAGCACGATTGTAAAAAAAAAAAAAAAAAAGAACTTAATATCAGGTACCA